>NW_027096820.1:0-40000 GCF_019320115.1 Miscanthus floridulus | reverse complement strand
CAACCAAATTATAAGAACGTAAGAACAAAAACAATCACCGAAGTGATTACATTCCTGTACTTAAGCTCTCATAATCCCGGTAGTCCGGAAATCACAAAGGATTTCAACCACCTCCTGACATACAAACCAAGACCATAGTGATTCAACACAACACATCATTTGTTACAACATTTCACAAGTGGCATCTAGATTACATCCATCAGAGTTCAAATAAAATATTACAAACCAAGTTCAAATTTGTGGAAGCAACATAGTTTAGTACATAACTTCATAGTTTCAAATACATTGCCAGATCTTACTCATGTCCCACCAAAAGCATCTTTAGGTACGAGAACTAGGAGAGACCGCACCCAATGGTCTAGTCTTCATCCCCAGCCGGGAGAAGGCAATACTTGCAGCAACCAAAGTAGAACTGGTCATCTGCAATAGGTGAGAAATAAACCCTGGGTACGAGAAGGTACTCAGCTAGACTTACCCGTCAAAACTAGAAATAAAGGACACCAAGGGTCATGCAAGGCTTATGAGGTGGGCTAGCTTGACATAGTTGCATAAAAGAGCTTATGAATATAGGGACCAATTTAAACTTAGCATCAAGTTTATCATCATTTACCTGTCCACTAGATTAGCACCTGTACTAGAGCACTCACTTATTAGGAGCAACCAATATTAACCATAGCAGGTATAATAAGGCTGTCATCATCATACCATCATTCCTGAACCATTATGTTATTTAGTGTATCTACTTTGGAGATAAGCCAGTCAAGTTCTCACTAACCGGTGAGAGACGGTGACTCAAATCGAATTACAACTCGGCTGAGGGGGTATTCCTAACTCCTGCCCTGGCATACTTTGCAAGGGTAGCCGTGGGTCACCTTTGGTACAACTCAGGAACCAAATTCGCGGGTTCGATCAGCGCTAGCACTCTTAGGGATTACCCTTCTGCCAGGACGATCAGGACTTTTAAATCACCTGCCCTTGGACTCACGCCTACGGCTCCCTTCCAAGGCATACTTTATACTTATCGACTCCCGGCCTGAGTTGAGCTACTCGGCTCCATGGTTGGTCTCCAGACCCGGCCAACTAAGAGAGAGGCATGTGTTCAACATGAATAGGAAAGGCTCCAAGATTCGGTCCTTAAGTGACACAGACAGAGTCAGTGCAAACTGGCAAGCCTCCGCCCGGTCTTCAATTCAAATTAAGACAGGTTCTTTTCCACGATAGCAAATATAGCCAACCGTGCCATATGTATATCCCTATAGCTCGCAGGTGATAGGAAATCACCTGACTTCTACTGCATTTAAGTAGGGCTAAGCACTACACGAGCCTGAGCTACATAGGATTTAGGGTATCAATATGTGGACAAGGACTGGATAACCAATGCAGCAAGTGTTTGCATCCAACACCTAAACTTAATGCAACAATATATATGTAACAATAATACTTTATTGGCATTTTAGAAATTAAAAGGCTTAATATGCTCTGGGGCTTGCCTTTCACAAAGTTGCATGGACGGTGATTCGGGCACTCAACGGTGACCTCGTCTGGCACTTCTCCTGAGGGCTGCACCTCCTGAACCTCCGGTGTTGGCTGCTGCTGCTCCCCACTTGGTTCCTCGAATTCCAGCAGTGTCACTCCTTCTGGTACACCTATTGCATGCAGATGCACAAGATAAATATCATGGATGTGTAAGGAATGACATGATGCTCATGATGAATGGATAACAGTAAGTATTTAACGAAAACATCACTAGACACTCGTTTACCGATTAAGAATAGCTATATTCAAATCACTTTAAAACATATATCTAACTTAACTCGAAGAACAAGATCAACTTACCTAACTTGCATAACCTAAGATAAAGATGCTCATCTTCAGTTAAAGGCCTAACACCTAGGAACATTACCACAAGCTTAGGAATAGTAAAGGCATACTTAAATCAAAAGTTAAGGTTTCATATGCAAACAAGCAGTTTCTTAATTCAATCACAACAAGAGTTCTACAAATTCAAATGACTTGCAAGAGGACATTCTAGAAAGCTTATGAAATTCTCTACAAATCATTTGTAAACATCAAAGCATGATTCTTACGTTAACCAAATCGAATTCAAGTAAACATAGAATCTGTCCAGAAATGGCAGGTTTACTAAATTAAATATTTAGTGATGATGCAAAAGCATAATTGGACCAAACCAAGTTTACCAACTTGTTGTGCATACTAGAGGAACATCAGAAAGTATAGTGCCAACTTCTAAATAAATTATTTAATGTCCTTTTCTAATTTATTTAGTTAATTAGGTGATTAAAGCAACATATAGTAAAACTATATAGAAAAATCTACAAAAATTACAGTACCTACCTCATGCTTCACATGGATTATCACAAAAATTTCAAAGCAATTGGACATGCAGAACTTGTTGTATCAAAAATAACAGATGGCAGGTCTATTTCTAGCATAATTAGGAAACCCTATTGAAAAGTATCAAGCAACAGATTTCACATTTTTCCTAGTATCATTCTAGCATAAGAATAGTACTCACCAAATTTTACCTTTATTAGATCTATAGAAAAATTATGAAAATTCACACAAGATCCATCCATGCAAACAAGAGAATTACATAACTCCTACATACAGTGTCCAAAGTGTATGAAAATTTAACTACAAGCTACTCATGATATGAGCAGTACACCATAAAAATTTCATTCCATTTGGAGCTACACAGAAAAAGATATAATTACCCCTATTTCCCACATGATTAAAAGAGATAATTAGCAACTCCATTTTTCATAACAGAACATGGCATAAATTATATTTTTAATATAAACTAGACATTATCAAGAACTCAACAAAATTGGAACCACATCATTTGGATCTACCAACCAAGAGATATACATTTTTGAATCTGTACCCAAATCTGTGAAAAAGAATAAAACAAAACAAATTTGGAAACCCTAACCACTACTGGGCCAGCCCGGAAAACCACTGTGGCCCACGACGCGCGCGCCCACACACGCCAGCGCGGCCTAGAAACATAGCGCGGCCCACTCACGCGAGCGGCCCATGGTCGGCACCCGCCCGCGCGCGGCTGCTGACAAGCGGGCCCCGCTAGTCAGAGAGAAAACAGGGGAGGGAAGAAGAGCGACGGCGGTAGCTCACCGCCGGTGGCAGCACCGGCAAGGCCACGGCTACCAGCATGTTCACCTCACCCATGCGCACCTAGGGGTACCATTAATTGTAGCAATTGTTGTAATAGAACCGACCAAATCATAAGAACGTAAGTACAAAAACAATCACCGAAGTGATCAAGTTCCTGTACTTAAGCTCCCATAATCCCAGTAGTCCAGAAATCACAAAGGATTTCAACCAACTTTCAACATACAAACCAAGATCGTAGTGATTCAACACAACACATCATTCGTTACAACATTTCACAAGTAGCATTCGGATTACATCCATCAGAGTTCAAATAAATATTACAAACCAAGTTCGAATGTGCGGAAGCAACATAGTTTAGTACATAACTTCATAGTTTTCAAATACATTGCCAAGTCTGAGTCATGTCCCACAAAAGCATCATCAGGTATGAGAACTAGTAGAGACCGTGCCCAACGGTCTAGTCTTCATCCCCAGCTGGGAGAAGGCAGTACTTGCAGCAACCAAAGTAGAACTGGTCATCTGCAACAGGTGGGAGATAAACCCTAAGTACGAGAAGGTACTCAGCTAGACTTACCCATCAAAACCTAAAATAAAAGACACCAAGGGTCATGCAAGGCTTTTCAGGTGGGCTAGCTTGACACAGTTGCATAAAAGAGCTTATGATTATAATAACCAATTTAAACTTAGCATCAAGCTTATCATCATTTACCTGTCCACTAGATTAGCACCTGTACTAGAGCACTCACTTATTAGGAGCAAACAATATTAACCATAGCAGGTATAATAAGGCTGTCATCATCATATCATCATTTCTGAACCATTATGTTATTTAGTGTATCTACTTTGGAGATAAGCCCGTCAAGTTCTCACTAACCGGGAGAGACGACGACTCAAATCGAATTACAACTCAGCTGAGGGGGTATTCCTAACTCTCACCCTGGCATACTTAGCAAGGGTAGCCGTGGGTCACCTTTGGAACATTTTAGGAACCAAATTCACAGGTTCGATCAGCGCCAGCACTCTCAGGGATTACCCTTCTGCCAGGACGATCAGGACTTTTAAATCACCTGCCCTTGGACTCATGCCTATGGCTCCCTTCCAAGGCGCACTTTATACTTATCGACTCCCGACCTGAGGTGAGCTACTCGGCTTTGCGGTCGGTCTTCAGACATGGCCAACTAAGAGAGAGGCATGCGTTCAACATGAATAGGAAAGGCTCCAAGATTCAGTCCTTAATCGACATAGATGGAGTCACTGCAAACCGGCAAGCCTCCGTCCGATCTTCATTTCAAATTAAGACTGGTTCTTTTCCACGATAGCAAATATAGCCAACCGTGCCATATGTATCTTCCTATATCTCATAGGTGACAGGGAATCACCTGACTTCTACCGTGTTTAAGCAGGGCTAAGCACTACACGAGCCTGAGCTACATAGGATTCAGGGTAACAATATCTGGACAAGGATTGGATAACCAATGCAGCAAGTGTTTGCATCCAACACCTAAACTTAATGCAACAATATATATGTAACAATAATACTTTAACTGCATTTCATAAATTAGGAGGCTTAATATGCTTCAGGGATTGCCTTTTACAAAGTTGCACGGATGGTGATTCGAGCACCCAACGGCGACCTCGTCTGGCACTTCTCCTAAAGGCTGCACCTCCTGAACCTCCGGTGTCGGCTGCTGCTGCACGCTCGGTTCCTCGAATTCCAGCAGTGTTACTCCCTCCGGTACACCTATTGCATGCCGATGCACGAGATAAATATCATGGATGCATAAGGAATGACATGATGCTCATGATGAATGAGTCACAGTAAGTGTTTAACGAAACATCACTGGACACTCATTTACCGAGTAAGAATAGCTCTATTCAAATCACTTTAAACATGTATCTAACTTAACTTAAAGAACAAGATCAACTTACCTAACTTGCATAACCTAAGATAAAGATGCTCATCTTCAGTTAAAGGCCTAACACCTAAGAACATCACCACAAACTTAGAAATAATAAAGGCATAAATAAATTAACATTTAAAGTTTCATATGCACACAAGTAGTCCCTTAATTCCATCACAACAAGTGTTCTACAATTCCAATTGACTTGCAAGAGGACATTGTGGAAAGCTTATGAAATTCTCTACAAATCATTTGTAAACATCAAGCATGATTCTTACGTTAACCAAATCAAATTTCAGTAAACCTAGAATCTATCCAGAATGACAGGGTTACTAACTTAATTATTCAATGATGATGCAAAAGCATAATTGAACAAAACCAAGTTTACCAACATGTTTTGCATACTAGAGAAACATTAGAAAGTATAGTGCCAACTTCTAAATAAATTATTTAATATCCTTTTCAAATTTATTTAGTTAATTAGGTGATTAAAGCAATATATAGTAAAACTGTTCAGAAAAATCTAAAAAAATTACAGTAGCTATCTCATGCTTCACATAGACTATCATAAAAATTTCAAAGCCATTGGGCAAGCAGAACTTGTTGTACCCAAAATAACATGTGGCATGTCTATTTCTAGCATATTTAGGAAACCCTAATGAAAAGTGTCAAGCAATAGATTTCACATTTTTCCTAGCATCATTCTAGCATAAGAATAGCACTCACCAAATTTTACACTTACTGGATCTATAGAAAAATTATGAAAATTCATACAAGATCCATCCATGCAAACAAGATAATTTTCTATCTCCTACATACAGTGTCCAAAATATATAAAAATTTAACTACAAGCTATTCATGATATGAGCAATACACCATAAAAATTTCATGCCATTTGGAGCTACCTAGAAAAAGATATAATTACCCCTATTTCTTGCATGATTAAAAGAGATAAATAGAAACTCCCATTTTCATAACAGAACATGGCATGGATTATATTTTTAATAGAAACTAGACATTATCATGAACTCAACAAAATTGGAACCACATCATTTGAAGCTACCAACTAGGAGATACATATTTTTGAATCTATATACAAATCTGTGAAAAGAATAAAAATCAAAAATGAATTTGAATCCTACTCTACTGCTGGGCCGGCCCGAACAGATCCGGCGGCCCATAGTATGCGCTGGCACGGCCCAAAACGTGGCGCAGCCTAGGCTGGCTCCCGCCTCCGGCCCGGTGACTGATGAGTGGACCCTACGTGACAGAGAGACAGACAGGGGAACGAAGGAAGACGACGGCGCAACTCGTCGCCGGTGGCTCCTCCGGCAAGGTCAGTGGTGCTACGACGTTCGCCTTGCCCGTGCGCATCTAGCGGTGCCCTCAATCGAAACTATTGTTGCGGCTACAGGGGGTGGTGATGAGCATGGCGGCGCACGGCCATGGCAGGGCCGGTTCCGGCGAGACTACGGCGCCACGGCTCGAATGGGTGACCCTACGAGCATCAATGTCATGCACTGGACCTAGCGCAAGGCATAGGAGGGATGGCAGGGGCACAAGGACAGTTGGCCGCATGGAGCGCCAACTCTGGCGAGGTCAGCCATGGCGGCGGTGGAAGAATTGACGAACACCCGCTTACCAAGACTCGATTGAACGGTGGAGGTGGTAGAGGGGATCATGGCGAGGCTCTGGGCGAGCTGGGCAACGCATTTTTGCAAAGGGGCATGAGCTAGGTGAGGGCGAAGGTTCGACTGGCAATGGCGGATGGTTGTGGCTTGGCGTTGCGCGCGGTGAAGGCAAGAGGGAAGCGAATAGAGCTGGCGAGTGCGTCGGGCAGGCACTGGCCTTCTTCTGGAGCACGGACGCGCGACGTGGTGGCATCGGTAGAGCATGAATGCCACGCGGTGAGCGGCTCCTGTGCCGGTCGGCCACGGTGGCTCTGAACATTTTTTGAAATTTTAGATTCAGAGATCAACGACGATGACTGACAGCGTGATTTCAATGATTCATAACACCCAAACGGTGGTGATCTGGTTCATGGTATAGTTAACAAAATTGAAGACCTAAGTGAATACTACAACTTCTTCAATTGGAGCTCGAGTTGGTTCGGCCTGGTTCGGGAGATAGAAGCCTCCAAACATTGCTACATGAAACTGTAAAACACTTAAGGACTTAGAAAATTTTTAAGTATGAAATCAGCATGAAATTCTGACTTATGGGCCATGTTTGAGCATGTTCTAGCCATTTTCATGAGATGATCATAAAACAACTTTTGTTCCTTGATAAATTAGCTACAACTTTGGTAAAGAGTGCACAGCCATGCAAAGTTTCTAAGTTGGTCTTTTGAATCAGTCAAACAGTGGCACTCTAAGGGTCAATTCCAGTCAAACCTCCACTTGAGGGCATTTTTGTCATTTTGATCTACATGAACAATGTCCAAACAATTACCCTAAGTGTAGTTAAGGTGTATTAGACCGTGATCAACCACTCTACACAAGTGCTATACAAATTTCTAATGATCACATGTGATGAAACAACAAAACAAGCAATTCACCCAAATGTTGCAATGCAATGTTTCACATGTTTCATGACTTTGTTGTTATTTTACACTTGTCACATTACTACCATATTGCCATGTTTCAAGGTATGAGAAACTCATGTTGCATTCACATGTTACACCATTACTATTCACAACAATCAAGTATGAAACAATCAGAATTTGCGAATGTTGCATATGTATGTTTTAGTGACAATGGCATGATGACATAGATGATGCATATGTTTATGAAATGACATGCAAGTTAGTGGAAGCCAAACACCTAGGGTGTTACAATTGTGGTGGCTAGGGGGAATGGCGACGGCCATGGTGGCACACGGCCGCGAGTTGGCCAGCTCCGGTGAGCCGACGGCATCACCGCCCTAATGGTCTACCCTACGAGCATCAGCATCACTAACTGGACCTGAAGCAAGGGAAAGAGGGGGCAGTAACAGGCTCAAATGGCACAGCCACGTGCGAGCTCGGCCGGTGGCGGACATGGCGACCCGGTGGAGCTGCCTTCACGGTGAGCCCTACCTGAGGCGAGGACAAGGTTTCGGTGAGGTCAAGGATGTGGAGGGGCTCATGGTGGTGCTGTGGTTTAGGGGAATTGGACAATGGCGCTCGGTGAGGGTGATTTGGCTCGGCGGCGGCCACGGTCTTCCCGGTCATCGCTCTCACATGGAAGAGGACGATAGAGAGAGAAATGGCGAGAGGAAGAGGGAGTGAGCAAGGCGTTGGCTTGGCTTTCACCTAGGAGCACGGGCGCGCGACGTGGAGGTGCTAGCTGGGCATGCACGCCACGCGGTGGCCAGCCTCTGAACCGGTCAGCCATGACATTCACTGAATGTTTTCTGAAATGATTGAATCAGGGTCCGGTGGCACGACTGAAAGCGCCATTTCATCGCCTCATAGCTCGTAATCTAGCCCGAGTTAGCGGTAGGTAGTAACAACAAATTTGTATAGCTACAGTAGTACTACAACATTGTCAATTGGGGCTTGGACTAATTCAGTCTAGATTGGGAGATACAAGGTCTCAAAGAGGGGCTCATGAAACTGTAAGTCAGGACTTGACTGAAAAATTTTTCTAAGTCTGAAATCAGCAGGGAAATCTGACTTGTGGGCCCTGTTTGAGCATGTTCTAGCCATTTTCATGAGATGGTCATATTGAGACTTTTGTTCCTTGATAAATTAGCTACAACTTTTGTAAAGGGTGAACATCCATGCAAGGTATATAGGTTGGACTTTTTAATCAGTCAAATAGAGTCACTCTATAGGTCATCCTAAAGTCAAACCTCCACCTAGAGGGCAATTTAGTCATTTTGGTCCACATGAACAATGTCCCATCAATTACCCTAAGTGTAGTTAAGGTGTATTAGACCATAATTAACCACTGTACACAAGTGCTACACCAACTTCTAAGTATCACATGTGATAAAACAACAAAACACTCAAATTACCCTAATGTTGCAAATCCATGTTTCACATGTTTCATGACTTTGTTGCAATTTTAAACTTGTCATATTACACTACCATGTTGCCATGTTTCAAGGTATGAGAAAATCATGTTGCATTCACATGTTGCACTAACTACCATTCACAAGCAATCAAGTATGAAACAAACATAACTGAGAATGTTGCATATACATGTTTCAGTAACAATGGCATGATGAGATAGATGATGCACATGTTTATGAAATGAAATGCAATTTTGTGGGAGCCAAACACCTAGGGTGTTATAGAATCGATATCCCCAACTCGTGGCACATCGAGCAGCTTATACATTTCTATCCTTAAAATGCTCTAGATATGTACTCTTCACTCCATAAAGAATAAAGTTTTCATCGCCATAAATTGTCTCCATTATTTCCCCACTCTAGTTTAATCTCCATTTATGATCACCAGCTCCAAGCTACATCTTAATAAACTCTGGCAATTATACATGATCTCCATAAATGCTTTGCCCCATTTCTCCATACAAAAATATCTCTAAGATATTTCACCAACCATCGAGCTGCACATGTTCTGCTCTGAGTTCTTTGGAGAAAACCCTATCTTCAATCTCTCCCTACATGTGCTATGGGCTCCAACGCTTTGTGTTATGGGAGGTCGACTGTGGTTCCTTGGTCACGTCTTTTCCCCCTACACGTGCATGGGCTCTAGTGCTCGATGTTATTAGATACGGGCTAGCCAAGGCCAAGAGCTCAGTAATGAACTAACTACTCAAATTCTACTTATACCACGTATAAATGTGTTAGGGTTATCAACACATCTCTTTTTCACCGAAAATGCTAGCAAGCCACCTAAACACGCATATGACATCTACTTACAACATTCATACAAATACGCAAATGTTTGTTTAGGCCCATGTGCATCTAACTCCCCTTTCTAGTTGTCCCATACAAGTTCCTCTCCACTCAGGTTATGAAGCTTGGCCCTCACCGTCTACCTCGCCAAACAGATCAACATCACTGGCCAGCCTCTTCACCACGTCCTCCACCTCATCTTTTAGCTGCTCCTCCTTCATCGCACTAGTCCCTCTAGCGAATCTAGCCCCTATCGCTCGAAGATTGATTGCAGGGTAGTGAGATTGGACCACCGCCAGGGCATGTGTCATGATGGAGACAATGACATCTTGGTTGAAGCCTTTGAAGTTCTCCCACGTCGCCTTGCACCTGTCAATGATGGCGTCTGAATGGGGTGGCCTATTGTCGGGCTGAGGAGCTACCTCCATATCAATACAGTCAAGCACTAGCCTAACTCCAACCACCATGGCATCAAATTTTCCCCTCTAGTTTTTTACCTCTAGCTCCAGCGTGTTGAACTGCGCCTTGGTTCTTCGATGGTATTCTATAGACATAAAAAGGATTCATCAAACAAAGAAATCATTTCAGCAACAACTCCAACCATGAACTACTCACCTTCTAGATCCTCGGCTAGTTTCTCTGCTCACCCAGATGCCTTCTCCTTCTCTTAGAGTTGGCCGGTGACTTGACACAACTGGGCAAGCTCTGCATCTTGCTCTACAAACGTAATGGTCGACAACAACATCAAGACTATTCAGCAATGCAGAACAAATTCACTGATCCACAGTACCATTCTTCTATTCGGAGACCCTTTTTAGCTGCTCGAGGTGCGATCCAGCTACTTAGAGCTACTTTTTAGCTGCTCAGAGGTGTGCCCTAGCTGCTCGGAGATGATCTTCAACTGCTCGGATAAGATGCCCTTTTGGTACTCTAGGTCCTTGGTGTCTAATTTAGCAAGATCCCTTTTGTGCTGGGCCCTCTGGATGTTCTTCTCCATCAGTGTCATTGCCGACCTTAGTTTCTCATTTTCATTGGCAAGGGGCTCTATCCTTTTGATCAACTACTGCCATTGTTTGATAGTTTATGCTATGCCTTGCAAAGCAACAAGATTATAAAAGACCATAGTCTCCAAACGCCAAAGACAGACACCGCTGACACAACACTAATGTCAATTTGCTTCATAGCTGTGCAAAGGGTGGACCGCAGCCTCTTCACCTCCCTGGTGGTGTCCTCCTCTTCTATGACCACAATTTCCTCCCCTCGCTTGCGGAAGATGCGAACGCTTTGAGTTCATGATCCCTCACGCTCAATCTCCTTGACCTCATCCTCTTCCTCCACAGCCGGTGGCACTCCCTAGTGACTCGATGGCCGCACAGAGGGACTAATCATGCCCTATGGCATCTTAGGGCGTGCCACTTGCTCCTCCGACGCTACCGGCCTCTACAGCCTAGATTTCAACACGATGTTGATAGCTCCCACTCCTACCTCCGAAGACTCGATGGCTCTTGCCGTTGCTCCTGGCATCTCCATCAAATCGCCTGCCATTGTCGCCAACTGCTCTCCACCTTCAACTCCATCAGCAGCGGTGGTCAAATCCTCCACAAACTGATGAGTGCCCGAGGACTCTAGGATGAAATCTATCCATGATGTCTCTGTGCTAGTACCAGCCCCTAGCTGCTCGGTAGCCTAGCCTAAAAGATTTAGATCCTCCGCGTGCCCCATTCTGCATTAGATTAGCTCATCGATCACCGCAACTATAAAAATCGGATAGCTACCGATCTCAAGGCAAAGATACTTACACGTTGGCTTCCTGGTAAATGGTTCTAAACCAGCACTGTCTCCTCAAGCACCCAGGCACTACTCTGGGGTCATCCCACGTGTCCTAGGCTAGAGGTCTTGCGATCCCCCCATCGACATCTTCTCTGCCTGTAGCTTGGGGACTCCTTTCCCTCCCTTTGATTGCACCTTCGTGTGCGTGTTGCGCGATCACGCTTTAGTGCTTGGAGGGGGAGCTACTAGAGCCCCATCATCATCCGACCAGTCGGATATTGCCGCACTCTACGTCTGAGCAGTCCGATTACCACCAAGTGAGATTCCTACTGGCTTGTGGGGAGCTACATACGCCGTTCTTCTCTTCTTTCGGGCTAGCTCATCTTTCGCTGCCCTTTTCCCCTGAACTTTCTCTGATACCAGGGGGGGGGGACTCTCCTTTTGACCAGCACATTCGCCTTCAGATTTAGACGGGTGCTGATGGCACCTTCCTCTAGCTGAGTGGTCAGCCTGGTGTCCACTGCTTTTGGCCAATCGCGCCTTGGCACACCCGAGAACTACACCGCCCGTTCATACCAATGGATCTTTCCACAAGCGAATCAGTCCACTGCTCAGCGCTGGCACAGGATAAAAGCACTAGGAACAACAGTCAAGATTTGTACATGAGGAGGAGAGTTTGTGCCGTTGAAGGGTTTCAGATGCCCTAGCATGGTGTACGCCACGTTTGGAGCAAATAGTTCGGTAGCCCAATGTAGCATAGCATCCTTCGTCAGTCTCTTCGTCCTCTCCCGGGTTCTGTTAGTATCTCCTTTGAAGTCAAAGCCCGGATGAGCCTTCTCCTTATAGGGTAGGATGTAGCACAATATGAAGTTCACCGCCACCACCACTCTGCTTATCTTTATGCCCCTCATTAACTCGAGGAGCTCCTTCACCTATTCCATATCGGCACTGGTCGGTTTCCCTAACTAGCTCCTTTGATTCTTTGGAATCTGGTCAACATTGCATCGGATGGTAGGATCACTTTGCTTCATATAGAACCATCTTGTATTCCACCCCTTTAGTGATGTATTTAGTGGCACATGAATGTATTCCCCCACCATCCCATCATGGAGCTATAGATACACACCGCCGACAACATTGGAACTGCCCCCTCCTTTCTTCTTAAGCCAGAAAAGGTGTCAGAAGATATTGAAATGGGGAAGAATGCCAATGTAAACCTCAAAGAAGTGGATAAACACAGAAATGTGCAAAATAGTGTTTGGATGAAGATTACATAAGCTCACTCCCCAATACTCCAACAGATCCCACAAGAAAGGATGTACCAGAAGCCCTAATCCATGCCAGAAGTAATCTTCAAATATGACAAGTTCGTTGGTGTGTGGCATCGGATAGGGCTCACCGTCGGCTGGACACCATCTAGCAGTGACGTGGTTAGGAAGAATGCCTGTCTCCACCATCTCATTGAGCTCCATCTCCCCCATGAGTGATGGTACTCATTCCTTGTCATGGCTCACCTCGGTGGCTGCCTTCTTTGCGTTACCACCTCCCCTCTTCGGCGGCATCCCTCAGATCTAGAGTGCGTGTGAATGCGAATGGGAAGCGTGAGGGCAAGGAGGAAGACAAAGTGGTAGAGTGGCAAAGGTGGGAGCGCAGAGTGTGGCGACGCAGTTATAAAGACACCCTCTCAACTTTTTGCATTTAAGGGTTTTTGGGAAACCACACCATGCTGATTTGCGCCTTTCCAAATCCCCCAAAGCGACGTGCTGGGCTATTATTTGGGCTTCCATGTAACTATGGCCCATATCACCCATTTTTTTATGTACCTCGGTACTGTACACCAAATATTTGTCGACCTCTCCGCAATGCCATCAAGGCTCAGTAATTTCTACTGTATAGTCATTACTCTGGTTTTTTCTCCACAATTTGAGTAATCGACACTTCTTGATTTATTCACCATACTAGGGACTTTTTTCCTGGTTACTGCTATTTTTTGACCCTAGCACCTACTGTTAGGCTCAGGGACTAAGTGGGCACACTTCACCTTGCGATGAATGTGCGTTTTTTATTTTGGGGCTCGGCCTGTGGACTGGTTGCCTGCTCGATTGGTCTTCTATCTTTCTTCTACTTTTTGGACCCTGGCACCACATGACCATGTCACCTACTGTTAGGCTTGGGGATTAATTGGGCACACTTCACCTCGCATTGAGTGTGTTTTCTTTAATCTATTCATTGGAAGACTCCACACCTCCTCAAGTTGAAGAAGATTATCTCCCTTTCTCGTGGTCGAACTCTAAGTCGGCACACTTAATCCACAACGAGGAAATTTTCGATTCTGAACTTAAGCTCCTTACATCCTTCTGGCAAGCCTTACTTGGGTAAACCGTGCTCGGTCGAATAGTTAAGCTGGTCGATTACGGTCCACAACTTCTTAGTGACTCATTAGGGTGGTTAGACTATGAGTCTGACTGCTCGGCTTTGTTTACACCTGCTCAGATAAGCTCAAGACAGTGTTGCATAGTGGATACAAGGTGCTCAGGGACTAGCTATGGGGGGGTACGACCCCGGATACCCATAGCAGACTACATGGGCCATGCCGCTAGGGGCGGTCCAACCCACAAGACGAAGACTTACGGTGCACGATACTACTCGGCGTGTACCCTAGGACATCAAGGGCGATATCCTAAAGATGCTATGAGATCTGTTAGGATATGCTCAATCCCATGATTCTTGTAATCTATTATTACTTACCGGTTATCTCATAGATCTAACTGACTTGTAACCCTACCCCTCGGCTATATAAGGTGGGTAGGGGACCCCTCAAAACACATGCAATATTATACAATAGCTAATACAAACCAACAGACAATAGGAGTAGGGTATTACGTCATGCTGATGGCGCAAACCTATCTAACTCTTGCATCTCTGTTGCCTTCTTATTCTTGATTATGCGCACCTCTGCTGATCAATCTACCTTCATGGGATACCCCTCGGAGGACTGCCGATGATATTCTATCAATAGTTGGATGAGTGATCATGGAGTTCTCATTGACACTACCACTAGAACAATTATGTTGAGAGAACCAAAGGGCGGTAATGCTTTTCTAATACCATTTCCCTAAAGTTTTGATCTTCAAAACTTGTCATGTGCCATCCAAGCCACTACTCTATGATATTCTAGTAGTTTATGAGTTTCCTAATGTATTCCCAGATGAGTTGCCTGGTTTGCTGCCTGATAGGGATGTGGAATTTAAGATTGAGTTTGTGTCAGGTACAACAGCTATGTCAAGAAGACCCTATAGGATGCCACCCAATGAGTTAGTCAAACTTAAAGTTCAGCTACAAGAACTTTTGGACAAAGGTCTCATTCGACCTAGTTCATCTCCTTTGGGTTGTCCAGCCTTGTTTGTGAAGAAAAAGGACAAATTGTTATGGATGTGTGTGGACTATAGGCCACTCAATGCCATAACCATAAAGAACAAGTATCCTTTGGCCCACATTGATATTTTGTTCTACCAACTAGCAAGAGCAAAGGTATTCTCTAAGATTGACTTGAGATCAAGCTATCACTAGATCAAGATCAGACCAGAAGATGTACCTAAGATAGCTTTCTCAACTAGGTACGGCTTGTATGAGTATTTGGTCATGTCTTTTGGACTGACAAATGCTCTTGCCTATTTCATTATTTGATGAATTCAGTATTCATGCCCAAGCTCGATAAGTTCATGGTCATGTTTATCGATGATATCCTTATTTACTCTAAAAATGAGATAGATCATGCAGAGCATCTGAGGATTATCTTGTCTAAGCTGAGAGAGCATAAATTGTATGCAAAGTTTAGCAAGTGTGAATTCTGGCTGAAGAAAGTACCTTTCTTGGGTCATATATTATCTGAAGATGAAATCTCTAGAGTCCCATCTAAAGTACAAGAGGTCATGGATTGGAAGGCTCTGACTTTGGTTCATGAAGTTTGGAGTTTTCTAGGGCTAGCAGGTTATTATCATCGTTTCATTTCTGATTTTTCCAAGATAGCTAAGCCCATGACCAGATTACTCTAGAAGGATGAAAAGTTTAATTGGACTCCAGAGTGTGAGGCTGCTTTTCACACTCTATGGACTTTGCTGACAATAGCTCCTATGTTGGCGCAACCCAATATAGAAAAGCCCTTTGATGTGTTTTGCGATGCATCAAGGACCGGTCTCAGTTATGTGCTTATGCAAGAGGGCCGAGTCATTGCCTATGCTTCTCGGCAGTTGAGAAAGCATGAAGTCAACTACCCTACCCATGATTTAGAGCTTGCCATAGTTGTCCATGCATTGAAGATATGGCGACATTATTTGTTGGGGAATTTATGTCACATATACACTGATCACAAAAATCTCAAATACATCTTCACTCAACCTAAACTAAACATTAGACAGAGTAGATGGTTAGACCTGATTAAGGACTATAATTTGGATGTGCACTATCATCCGGGAAAAGCCAATGTTGTAGCGGATGCACTTAGTCAGAAATCTCATTATAACACCATAGAAGCCTTGTTGGAAGATGGGTTTAATCTATTGCATCCTTTTGTGCTACACAACATTACTGTCAGTTGCTCACTTGAGAGCAAGATCATCGAACTATAGAAGACAGATATTGGTGTGTTTCACATCAAGAGAAAGATGAAGGAATAGGATCCCAAGGATTTTAGGTTGGATGAAATGGGTGTGTTATGGTTTAAGGACCAACTAGTGGTACCGAAGGACCATGAGCATAGAAATCAAATTTGAGATGAAGCCCATTCATCCAAGTTGTCTATCCATCTGGGTAGTAGCAAAATGTATCAAGATTTGAAAACCCATTTTTGGTGGACCAAGATGAAGAAAGACATCGCCGCCTATGTTGCTAGATCTTGTAGTAGGGTCAAAGCGAATCATCTAAAACCTACTAGACCGCTTCAATCGTTGTCCATTCTAGGCTAGAAATGGGAGGAAATAAGTATGGACTTTATTACAGGTCTCCTAGACATGCAGCAGGGTCATGATTCCTTATGGGTCATTGAGGACCGCCTCACTAAGTCAGTGTATTTCATACCGGTCAACATAAAGTATCCCACTAGGAAGTACACCAAGCTATATGTTTCTCAGATCATGAGGTTACATGGGGTACCAAGGACCATAATCTCAGATCAAGGACCATAGTTTATAGCTTGCTTTTGGGAACATTTGCATAAGGCCTTGGGAACTAAACTAATCAAAAGTTCAACATACCATCCGCAAACCTCCGGGCAGACCGAGTGAGTGAATCAAATCTTAGAAGATATGTTGAGAGCATGTATTGTATCCTCTAAGGGATCATGGGATAAGTGGTTACCTCTCACAGAATTCTCTTACAATAATATTTACCAAGAGAGTATCAAGATGGCTCCTTTCGAAGCACTTTATGGCCAAAAATGTAGGACCCCTTGAATTAGGTTGAGCCCAGGGAAAGGAGGTACTACGGTATTGATTTTGTCAAGGAAGCCGAACAATAGGTTCAAGTTATACAAGGCCATATTGAAGCAGCTCAAGCACAACAAAGAGTTATGTTGATAAAAGAAGAAGGCCACTAACTTTTGAAGTAGGAGATTATGTGTACTTCAAAGTTTCATCCATGAGGGGTGTACAGAGATTTGGAGTAAAGAAGAAGCTTGCACCCAGATATGTAGGGCCATATTAGATTATTGAATGGAAGGGAAAGGTAGCCTATAAGTTGCAACTTCCACCAGAGATGAGTGCTATCTTCAATGTCTTCCATGTTTCTCAGCTGAGGAAATGTCTTCACGTGCCTGATGAGGTGATTGAACCCACCAATATTAGGCTCCAATCAAATTTGACTTATGAAGAGAAACCAATCCGAGTGCTAGAAGAAATGGAAAGAGTAACCGAGAGCAAAGTCATTAAGTTCTACAAGGTGGTGTGGAATAACCATGGTGAACAAGATGCCATGTGGGAACAGGAGGATTATTTATATGAGGTTTATCCCGCCTTTTATGAAAAATGGTAGGTCATCCAAATCTCGGGATGAGATTTCTATAATGGGGAGGGGCTGTAACACCCTAGTGTTAAGCATAGCATTTGGCACTTGCATTTCATGAACACAAACATCATCCAAGCATTCATGAGCATAAGCTTATGGAATTTCATCTTATTCTTACATATTATCACATGTGATGTTGATTATGTACATGCATATGCTTGTGACAATGTGTGACCAATGCAAGAGGTGGTTGTGAGGTCACAAAAACACCTTAGACACATCTAGGATGGTAAATGGAACAATGTTTATATTCATGACAGGGACCAATTTTACTTCTATGTCCTAGTTTACTCAAAATGTCATTTTTTATGATGCTAGTTTGACCAAAGGTGAACAGTAGCTTAGAGTGTTTGCATGGCAGTGCACCCTTAATAAAAGTTGTAGTTCTTGACATGGGTAACAAACTTTATTTAAGGGTCATGAGCTACTTCAGTGCCCAGCATGGTCAAATAGAGCCCACAAGTACTAATGAAATGCTATTTTCAAACTTAGAAAATTTTCCAAGAACTGATTTTTAGTTTCAAAGTAGCCCAATTTGGAGCTTTGCATTTTGAAAACTACAAAGAATTAGATGTTACTCCCTAAAGCAAAGTTGGATATCTCACATAGCTCTACAACTTTCACTAATACTATTTTTGCTAAATCACCATGGATTAGGAGTAATGAAGGTGTGAAAATGCGCTGTCAATAGGTCTAAAAGCGGCTGATCAAGCAGCAGCAGTGGCCAACCGGCCACAGGCCATGGTCTCCATGTGGCGTGCACATGCCGAGGCTAGGCCATGTCGTGGCCGAGTGCATGCTGAAGAGGCTGCCGTGCGTCCCTGCCCTGACTCGCTCTCCCTCTGTCTTGCTCGCTCTCGTGCCCGCAACAGCAAAGCCGAGCGCCGCCGCCGCCATTGACGAGCTCCATTGGCCACGCTCGCCACCCACGAAGCACCACCACTCAATCCACCTCGCCCACAGCTCTACCATGAGCCGCTCTACCTCCCCGACCCAACAGTCCCACCATCCAATCCAAAGTAAAGCCACATTTCATGTTCCATCGCTGCCATGGCCGTGGAGCGCCGTCGAGCTTTGAGCTCGCACGTGGCCAGCCACCACCATAGCATCTCTAACCTCTCTCTCTCCCTCATTTGGTTGTCACCATAGGGACTAGTTTCTAAGACTGTAGCTGGCTTAACTGCTACTGCCACCATCACGAGGGAACACGCCGCTGCACCAAGCGCTCCGCCATGGCCGTGAGCTCAACCTTGCCGTGGTCGGCCCTCGCTAGATCCCATTTCCCCCCTCCTATGTTTGTTTCCACACCACCAAGACCCATAGCCCCATCTCCTATGATGGAGACCCATCACCAACCACCGTCTTGTCAGAACGACAAGTGCCGCCATGCCACCATGCACATGGCCAAAGCTCACCACTGCTTCACCATGGCTCGATCCACACCATAGAGCTCCGCTAGGGTCTGTAGAAGCTGTAGTGGCAGTCGCCTGGCCATGCCATCACTGGAGATGGTAAGACCACCACCGCGTGCCACCATGGAGCCGCCATGCTCACCAGCGAGGTTGCTCCAATGATGTACCGAGCCAACTGAGGGTACCCCTCGATGTGGCTTGATGAGGCGAGTGTAGTAGTGAAGACCTCACTGCCGGTGACCTCACCGTCGGTGAGTTATCGCCGATCAAACACCATGCTCTTCTCCTATGTCACTCACGTGTGGGACCTGTTTGTGACAGAACTGCCCAATTTATACAAGATCAAGTATGGCTATCCCCGTTAAACACGTTGACATACACATACTTTCACTTATATAAATCTGGTAGTCCGCCGAGTGTCACAAAAGACCTCAGTAAATCAACATCATAACCAAGATCTTGTGATTAAGCAAATACACATCACATGCACAAAGTTGCAGCGGAAATAATATTACAAATGGGTTCACAAATAATAGTACAAGTTTGGGTTTTAAACTGGTTAAAGGAAAACAACATTGCTTTCAAATGATTACATTAATATAAGTTCCAAATACATTGCTAGCATAAGTGACCTCCTCTGATAAAAGCATATAGATGAGAAATAAATATAGAGTCATCGAGCCCACCGGCGGTTAGCCACCATCTTTAGCAGGCTGAGAACTTCTCCTGCAACATGGTGGGATAAACCCTGAGTACTTGAATGTACTCAGCTAGACTTACTCATCATAAACCAGAAATAAAGTGACACCAAGGAGTATGCAAGACTTTATAGGTGGAGCTTGCTTGACAAAATTTTGCATAAAAGCCACTAGTTGAGCTATACATTTTATAATTCGGTAACCAAGTTAATTATAGCTATTCACCTCTAGATTAGCAACTAACCTGTGCCAAAGATGTGGAATATCATTTAGTAACGTGCAATAGTAACCATAGCTGGTGTAACATTTCCATATTCATCATAACCATCAAATTCCATCAATTAATGCTATGTTGCTGCTGCTCAGTCAAGTTCTCACTATTTGGGAGAGATAGCGACTCGAATCAATTCCAACCAGCTGTGGAGTTATTCCTAACATAAACCCATACATACCTATGCCAAGGTAGTCTTAGGTCACCTTTGGTACAACTCAGGTACAGTCGTGGGTTCAGGCAGTGCTGCACCCTCTGGGATACTACCAGTTTGCTAGGAAGTTCGGGCCTGGCCTACCCTTAGACTCACACCACTAGCTCCCTGCACATCCTTACTTCCTCTAGTGTGAGCACTTTCACTTACCATGTCCTAGCCAGAGTTGAGCTACTCGGCTTTGCGGTTAGAACCACTTATATGGCCAACTAAGTGCTAGGCATGCATTCAACATGACATGAGGACATACAACAAAGCTGTCCTTAACCGACAAAGACAGGGATAAATAGGCACCAAGACCTACATGCTTTGTTGCTTCTCTATCACAATCCCGCCTGGTCACCTTTTATTTATCAACACATGGTTATTTTATGATTTTTCTACAATTTATTATGATTTTCCAAAGTTTCAGCCATAAAAGAAAAACAAACTTGCATCGAGGACCCAACAAACTTGCACTGAGGACCGTGAACTTTCACAAAAATAGATTCCAACGAAAAGGTCCTTCTAGGCCCTATTCAACTGAGTTACAAACTTTGTAGTTAGGCCCTCCCCTTACGTTGAATTCTTACACGAGGTCCTTGTTGTGAATCCGAGCAGAGGAGGTGTAGGAGCTCACCAATGTTGACCGAAGGAGGCTCGTCGGTGGTGGTGGAGTGGCGGAGAAGCATCAGGGGACCGGTGCACACCCATGGTTGGCCTCGGCTTGGCCAGAGATGGTCCATTGCATCTCAGCCATGTGCGCGGGAAGACCAGTGGTGTTGGCCTAATTTTTCTGGTAAGAGGGTGGTTGACAGCGACGGAGGAGAAGTGGCAGCGTAGCTTCCCTATGGTCGGGCGCAGCAGTCAAGGGGCGTAGCCTAGGCAGCGATGGTCTACAGGTTGCTAGCCATGGAGGCTACAGTTTGCAGCGGTAGCGGCTCCGACAGTGGCGAGTGTCAGCGAGGGAGGTAGCCGGAGGAGGGCCGGCCGAGCTCTAGCCATGGCTAGCCATGGCCATGCCTAGCTCTAGCCTTGGCCAGCTATAGCCAGCAGCTGCTCAGCCGTGGCAGCGACAGACATGGCTTCACGACGATGAACCACGACAGCGGAAGGAGGCACGACACACGCTTGAGGGGCTAGGAGAAGGCAGTGAGTGTGGAGCTGCTCTTGGTTGGACACAAGGTGGCACGGAGGTGAGGGAGACGTGGGTGGCTTGGAGCTTTGCTCCAGCGTCCATGGTGTCCGTGCGCTCTGCGCGCTCGCGCATGGCACTGAGGGTGAGGGACAGCGGGGAGGGAGTGGAGAGAGTGAGGGAGAGACTAAGAGGGAGCACGGGCATGTCCAAATCGAAGCGACAACACCAGTAGAGGAGATGGGATGCGCATCGGCATGGTGGGGCGCTGCTGTCCTGCATGGTGGCCATGCACCCGTTTCAACGAACAGGTGGCGGGCGACGATGTCGGCAAGGTGGGAGCCAAATTGGGCCAGCTACGGGCTGACTTGGACCTTGGGCCCAATAGCAAAGTTGTAGCCCACTTGATGATCTACAAAACTCATTAAGGGTGCTTGACCATTAGAGATCTCCATTAGCGGCTAACTAAGCTCCAAGTTGACAGTGTCGATGACTTAATGAAGGTTAAGCCTTGCTCTGCTTGAGCTTGAATTACTTGGTCAAAACATGGACAAATTTGATTCATCTTTTTGTATGTCCTTCTCCAAGATGTAAAATCCAACTTTTATTTTGGGATCAAGTCAGGTTGCTTAACAAAACATGAGAACGTGACATGCCAACTATCCTTGCTACTAATCTCAGACTTGAAAATAGTAGTTGATTCAAACTTGAGACCATTGTTTGAGCCACTTAGGAGTTGAAATAGGTCTTGGTCCAAGCATAAAGTTTGTTTTACTCCACCCAAACTTCAACTTTTATTTAAGGTCCAACTCCATGCAAGCACTCCAGATAGTTGGTCAACATAGGTCAAAACCATATCATGAAAAGGACAATTTTAGCTATTCCCACACTTAGAAGCATTTTCTTGACATTTGTTCAACATAAACCCTTCATGAATTTTGTTGTAGAATTCAATTAGAGTCATTTGGGTAAGGTAGCAAGGTTTGGTCGACATCCCATGTTCCCATTCACCTGATAAAGCAATTCAAGAATGATTGTAACTTATCATTTCATGTGACTTCTTGATTCTAAACTTCATGAAACTTTTCCATTTGTCTAGATGGATGCATGTTGATGTAATGTACATGAAACAAGTATGTTTAACATTACTCATGCCTAACCTTAACTAGGGTCCATATGTAAGCAAAGGTGTGCTGTCCAAGTTTAAGTTGGGACTCAATTTCATAGATTGGACCACATCACCTTCATCATCACTTCAAAATTATGAACTAGAGATCATGATCATTGCTTGAGATATCCAACTTAAGTCCAATTTCCACTGCTCAACTTGTGACTAACACCCGGGGTGTTACAGCCCTCCCCCCTTATGGGAATCTTGCCCCGAGATTTAGTGCGAAAGACTTTTAAGGGAAGAGAAGCATGTCATCCATTTACCAACATCAGTGATAGCATTAGGCTACTTAACTTTGGAGTATAAGAGTGGCTAATTTGGTCAAGACAACTTTTTGATATTCGCTCTTCGTAGTAATTTTGTCTGAAGAATTTCTTTCATTGACTTCCTTGAAGCATTGTTACTTGGGAGGAATCCAAGACAGCACAACACTTTGTTCTTAGGATAAGGAGAGTACTATGGAGCATAAACTAACTACCCATAATATCTATTTCCCTAGTGAATATAGCATGGACCATGTGAACTTTGCACCAGACTGCAAGCTTCTGAAAGCTACTCATTACAATTGTTCCATGTTCATTCACAAAATTTGAAAAGCAGTCCTCTACCATAGTAGCCTGAGTACAACCTTTCATAAGGGATGAGATCACAAATGGGGTAAACGTCCTCTGAGGCTATGAGAAACCGAGTAACCAACAGACAATATATATGCTGGTCATAACTGTTCAATCACTTAGATGCCAACCGATGGAAAACTACATAATGTTCCATGTGTGTAGTTCTCCTTCTCTAATGATAACACTTTATTACCTGAGTCCATTGAGTGAGCGGTGAATGTGATAGCTGACTTTGTGGACTCAACATTTCGACGATCATTATTTGAGGGAATCCTCGTATCCAAACAGCATAGTTATCTAGGTTGAATCTGATGCAACCTCTTGGGTAAAGACACATGGAAGGTATGAAAGGATAAGTCCTCCTTGGAAATTCTTGCTAAGGAAGGATGATAGCAAGGTCTGGAGGACAACAAAAGTTGCAAGTATCACCAATAGGAAAAACAGTACGCTACCAAGCAGTTGAGCACAACTTGCCTTCATAGTGCAGTGGCATAGTAAGTTGGGTTGACTTTCACTGTCGCAAAATTAGCCTTGTTGGACTACTTTTGACATCGAGGCTTCCTTTCTAATGTCAATCAACAACTCAAAATCATATTCTAAAATCTATTGTTGGACACTTTTCAAATTGTTTTTGACTCATAATAGCACAAATTGACTTGTAGAACACCTTGACTGCTCAACATTGTTGATGTGAGAGAGCAAATGCAAGGCACAAAGGGGTGCAAGGAGTCTTCTCTAGGGCATCTAAAGTATTATCTAATGGCCAAAAAAATTGACCCTATTGCAAATCTTGGCATCAATTACAAACACGACATTTCTAATGTGAGGGATGATAGCAGTCAATAGAGAAATCATAGATTCTGTACACCTTGGTTTTCAGTTCATATCTCACAAACCACTGCTCCATTGTGCATGAATTTTGGTAGGCATATAGACCCAAGAGTCCTCTAACTACTGACCAAAAATCCAGCTCAAACTGACACTGTTTGACTATCAAAACGAATCATCTACCAAAACTGCTCTGTTCTAAAATTTTAATGACCCAAACTGACAAAACATCTCTCAAATCTGATGCTGTACTCAACCAATACTCAAACCAACTTAAGGCATCTAAGTATCCTAAGTGAGGAATGAGCTCATCAAGTTTTGTGACATCCAACTATGTTTGAGCCTCTAATCACTGGCTTAAGGATAATCAGTTGAGTGCCATGAAACTTGGATAGATTTCCCGCTCTTGTTTTCCTTTGCTTCACACATTGGGGAGTGTGTTCTGCACTCTTTAACTTTTCTTATAGAAGCAGTAGTAGCTTTCTCACTAAGGATGGAGTCTAGGGTTTTCCTCATATGCTTACTAGGGAACACCTTCAACCGTTGATTTAGGCACTAGCTCAACGATGCACAAGCATTGGACTGGTGGGCAATTTTTGTAGGGCACAATGCATACTTCACGTGGAGGGGCAGTCCGAGAAAGATAAGGGACCATCGCTAACTACCCTTCTATGCTTCATCTAATAGAGTCCTGAACAAATCCTTTGATAGCACCATATACATAATGATGCTGATCGAGACTAGGGACATGTTTTCTCTAGCTCTTTACCTAGCCGATGCAACATATTGCACTATATGTGTGTTTGTCCAAGATGGAATTGACTTGATAGCATTGGGTTTGAAGAAGAAAGCGGGGGTAACTTGCATTGCTGACTGGCTTTGCTATTTCTTTGCTTAACATTGTTATGTGAGACATAGCCTTCGTAGCTACCAAAGATGTATTACCTAGCTGTAACCTAACTTTCCTATTGGTAACTAATTAGTTGTCTCTCAACATTTAAAAGCTCACAAAACTTCCTTTTTGACAGAAACAATTATATTTGATGTGCAAAACAAACAGTCACCATGGAAGTCTATAGAGAAGAGGTCACACCGAAGAAGGTCATTTTTTTACTGCATGATCATCTTGCACCTAAAGATTAAGAACTTGAACAGCAAGCTCATAAGCACCAGGTGGACCTATTACATCACATAATATCTCCATCCATTATCACTCGACTATTAACTTGTCCAACATTACATGTTGTGTACCTTTCTAATTCAACGGGATGACATAAGTTGCTCACTAGATGATCGACGACATTACAGAGACAGTCAAGTAGAGTCACTTGTCTAGCTACCACCTCTTGCTTGTATGTTAATGTTTATGTCAATGACCTGTTCTTCAAGGTTTATCCTCTAGACGTCTTCAAAAGGAAGCTATCCTACTACATCCGGTCCGACATACAGATCTCTGACAAGACAAGGAAAGATAACCAAGGAAAAAGCTCATGAGAAGATAACTCCTCATTGTAGTTCCATAATGGATCACGACTAGAAAACCTGATACCAATGCGCACCCAGCAGCACAACCATGTGTTGGCCAGCCACAAAGAGGCCCTAGGTTCTGCTGCGGCACCATTAGTCATTAGCCAAGAGAGCATTACTGAACATACAACCTACAAGAAATCTCACATGGCACAAATTGGGTTGCATAGGAGCAAGCACTATGTGAAGGAGGCATAGCAAGCAAAGGTAGTCACAAGGTTAGGAGTCAACAAGGTGGTGGTCCAAGGTAAAGACATGGGACAAGAGAAACATAGCTTAATTGCCAAAGACAACAGAGCAAGGGACTCTTGCTTTATTTCCATGTACGCCTTGTGTCCACAAAAGTGATTACCAGATAAAGATTAACATGAGATTTGGTCTTACCGAGCAGCAACATGAGATCAAGACTAATAAATATCTAGATACTTGAAAGAGTTGGAGACAAAACAAATGAGATTCGAGGGACAGATCCAATGCACTGACTAGGGATTCAGTTGATAAGCAATGACATGATCTGTGAGGAAAAGGTTCCAAAACCAGGGTAGATAGCGATTAGCGTTGCACCAGATCATCTGTAGGAGAAGGAGCAATGCGGTCCGATAAGGATTTTGAGCAGGGTCCTCCCACAAAGGAGCGAGACAACCATGACACATGCAAGCATTCAAGGGAACTAAGCTTGGGCTTAAGGTTCAAGCAAAGGCATGGATATAGGTCTTCGTAGCGCAACGTTCAAGGGCTAGCAACCAGTGTATAGGCTTAGGCTCCTAAAAAGAGAATTAATTGGAGATGACAACCATGAGATTATCAAAACTTGGATGCTGTTTTAGGATAGCGCTCTTCAACACTCGTATGCTTATCGAGGACAAAAGGGGTTACAGCTACGACACTACCTAGATAATGAGCATCCACACGTCTCAAGAACTAATGTGAAGATAACTTGAACGGAAGAACCTGACATTGTATTCAAAAGTAAAGCATGTGCAGGGCTTCTAACAAGGTATCACTACTAGTTTTAGTTTTCAAAGGGGATCAAGTTTTTGCTAACTACTAACTTGTCATATATTTCCTTTGGAAGCAAACATACAAGGCAAAGCTAATCAGACACTATCTTCAAGCACAACTATTCAAGGCAACATGGAACAAGGCATTTTGCCAAGCTTCACATAGGGGAAGATAGTAACATCACATTGATCACAAGTTACTTAGTATTAGAACAAAGTGAGGGAAGCATATTATGCACAAGCACAATCATGATGCATGACTGTCCTATTCGTCCTCACAAATTGGTAGCCTAAGGTGGCAATCACGTTCTATATCGGTGGCATAACACATACTCTCTCGATATTAGCTAGTCGTTAGCTACATTCAATCTACGCATTCGTGGTTAGTGTACCTACAGAAGATTCCATTTTAGCCTAACCCCACAATTATATGTATGCAAAAATAAAAAATATGGTCTCTACGTTGCAAGCTAAATACTTCCATATATATATACCCATATATATATACTTTTGTATCAAAGCTACCCAAAAGTAAATACTATATACATACATATAGAATATGCATATATAGCCGTACCAAAGCTACCCACAATTAAATACTTCCATATATATATGAGATATATATATACTTAAGTATCAAAACTACCTCTCCCCTTTGACTGCACACTCACATATTGCGTTGAAGCCACTCACCATCTTACCTGGGCATAGAGGTATATTGCTCCATATATTATCACTCAAGCGAATGGCATCCATACAATAGTTCGCCGTATGAATGACGAAATAAAAATTACAATTAAGTAAGTCCCCCATAGTTAGTATTAGTTTACTTAGCCACCTAGTAGTCCTTAATTGGGCTTAACTAGAGGTTGTTGCTAGCATAGATTTGTAAATTAGTTTTGACAAATTTGCTTGTAGCTAAGGGTTTTAGTCCAAATAGGCTTTTAAAATCAAAACTCTATTTTTTAAAACTACGTATATGACAGTGTTTTGCTTAATCTTGCTCTGATACCAGCCGTGATAGAACCGCCCAATTTATACAAGATCAAGTATGGTTGACCCCCGTTAAACACGTTGATACACATATACTTTCACTTATACAAACCTGGTAGTCCGTTGAGTGTCACGAAGGAGCTCGGTAAATCAACATCATAACCAAGATCGCGTGATTAAGCAATACACATCACATACATAGAGTTGCAGCATAAATATATTACAAATGGGTTCACAAATAATAGTACAAGTTTGAGTTTTAAAAACCGGTTAAAGGTTAACAACATAGCTTTCAAATGATTACATTAATATAAGTTCCAAGTACATTGCTAGCATAAGTGACCTCCTCTAATACAAGCATATAGATGAGAATAAATATAGAGTCCCGATCCCACCATCGGTTTAGACACCATCATCAACAGGCCAGACCTTCACGTGCAACATGGTGGGATATACCTTGAGTACTCGAATGTACTCAGCTAGACTTACCCGACATAAACTAGAAATAAAGTGACACCAAGGAGTATGCAAGGCTGTATAGGTGGAGCTAGCTTGACAAAATTTGTATAAAGCCACTAGTTGAGCTATACATTTTATAATTCGGTAACTAAGTTAATTATAGCTATTCATCTCTAGATTAGCAACCTAACCTGTGCCAAAGATGTTGGAATATCATTTAGTAACATGCAATAGTAACCAGTAGCTGGTGTAACGTTTCCATATGCATCATAACCACCAAATTCCATCATACGTTGCCGCTGCTCAGTCAAGTTCTCACTATCCGGAGAGGACGATACTCGATCGATTCCAACCAGCTAAGCTGGGGAGTTTATTCCTACACAAAACTAGACATACCTACACCACAGGTGGTCTTAGGTCCCTTTGGTATAACTCAGGTATAGTCATGGGTCCGAGCACACCGCACCCTTAGGGATACTACCAGCCTACCAAGAGTTCAGGCTGGCCTGCCCTTAGACTCAACAGCCACTGGGCTCCCGCACATCCTACTTACTTCCTCTAGTGTGTGCACTTTCACTTACCAGGTCCCTGGCCTAAGTTGAGCTACTCGGCTTTGGCGGTCAGCAACAACTTATCCGACCAACTAAGTGCTACGCATGCATTCAACATGACATGAGGACGACAACAAATCGGGTCTTTAATCGACACAAATGGGGATAAATAGGCACCAAGATCTCCATGCCTTGTGAAGGGGGGACCATGATGCCTAAGAGGGGGGGTGAATTAGGCAACTTAAAAATCTAACTCTAAACTATGGCCTCTTTTACTAACCCTAGCAAACCAATGCAAAAGATAAACTATCGAAATGTGCAACTATGGTTTTGCTAGTGTGTTGCTATCTCTACCGCAAAAGGAGTAATACAATCAATGTAAATGCGGAAGCTAAAGACCAAGGTAGAGATATGCAAACTCCCATCGACAACTCCGGTATTTTTACCGAGGTATTGAGAAGCATGCAAGCTTCCCCTAGTCCTCGTTGGAGCCCCTCACAAGGAATCCCTCGCAAGGGCCAAGCTCCTAATCGGGTAACTCTGTGGATAGCCTTGGGCCTTCCCCACACGCAAGTGGTTCTCCGATATGCCTTCTAGCAAGCCTCTCCCGGATGCTCCCCGCCGTCTTCACTATCAAGGTTCCGGCCGAAATGCCGCATGCCTTGTTCCCTCCGTACACGGTGGCGGCCACACCACAAATGTGGTTGGTATGATCTCGTAAGACTACAAGCCCCACTAATGTACAACAATGGTGCGCGCAAGCACCGAGTGGTAAGAGGTATGCAAACCTCACTAAGCACTAGGCCTAAACCTAGAGCAAGTGCATAAGCGGTGGTCTAATCAACCAAAGCACTTCGCAAAGCACCTACGCGAATCACCTAATAAAACACTAAGCACTATGCAAGTGGAGATCACTAAAATGATGTATCAACACCCTTGATATGTTTCATCAGCTCCACACTTGTCATTTGGCCGGTTGGGGGTTGTATTTATAAGCCCCACTGAGAAAATAGTCATTGGGGATGAAGTCCACTTTTCTGCTACTGACCGAACGTTGGAGTCATCTTGATCGGACACGTCCAGTCGTCCTGACTACTAGAGCCACGAACAACTGATCGGACGCTGCCAGCGTCCGGTCACTTGCCACCGGACACGTCCGGTCTCAATTTCACTGCTCTAGAACCTCTCTGTACTCGATCGGACACTGCTGTCCTGTCCGGTCGATTTCCACCAGGGTCGGTCAATGCTGAGTGTGTTGCTGGGCTGATGAACAGTGCCATCGGTGTGTCGGTCGATTTACTTATTCAGCGTCTGGTCACTGCTACTGACGCCTGCTATTGCCGAGCCACTGATCGGAGCGTCCGGTCACTTTCCACCAGCGTCTGGTCCAGCGTTCGATCACTTCTGTGAGCTCGTTTCTTCGTGATCTTGCATGCGGCTTGGTTCCTATCTTTGCTTGGACTTTGCTTGATATCTTGGGTCTTCTCTTGTGCTCCTAAGGTCTTGCTTGTGAGTGCCTTGTATCCACTAAGCAACACTGTCTTGAGCTTGTCCGAGCTGTCCAACTTGTTGCTGATCATCAGGAACAGGTTGTCCGGCTAGTTTAACTAGGAGCCAAGCTATTGGAGCGAGTATCCGAGCAGTTGATCAGGCATCTGAGTAGTTGAACTATCATCCGAGCTATATCCGAGCAGTGGGAATGGCATCCGAGCAGTTCAACTATGAGCAAGCCTAGACTTACTCAAAGCTAGGGTTTGCTAGAAGGATGTAAGGGGCTCATGATAAAAATTTTGAAGTCTCCATCTTGGATGAAGTGTGCCCTCTTAGGTTCCAGCATCGAAGTTAGACGCTTAGCATCCTTGACTTAGTTAGCGTGGAGGAACTTAGTCACTTTGTAGAAGATTAAGTCAAAAATAAGCACATTCACCATGAGGTGAAGGTTGCCCACTTAGTCCTGAGCCTAGCAGTTGGTTAAGTAGTCATGTGGTGCTAGGGTCTAAAGTGGTAGTCTTTAGGTGCTGGCCTAGTCCCCAATGTTGCTAGAAACTAGTGTAGAAATAAATACAATCATCGCTAGATGATGTGTACACCCCGTAGTCCCCAAGCCTGCTAGAAGATTGCGAAGATATCTTGTAGCAGGGTCAGAGGAAATAAGTCCAAAAGCTTGCCAAGAGCGGAGAGATGTGCTTAGCACAAGATTGTTGTGATAGATGTACTTATCAAGGCCCCTAATGTGCCGCCTAGGATTAGCACCCTGATCCGAACAGCATGGAACACCTTGATAGCACACATAACATGTAGCATCGGCAAAGCGTAGTAAGATAGCAGGCGAATCAATAGACGAGACATAGCAAAATCCAACCACCAAGGGAGTCCCAAGCTTAGCTGGTGACTCTTGCATGAAGAATCCAAATGCCGAGGAGTCCCTAGCCTTGCTGGCGATGCTTGCACAAAGAATCTGAGCACCGAGGAGTCCCCAGCGTAGCTAACAATGAAGCCCATGCGATGAGTAGTCCAACCAACTGGTCGGTGGCGAAGTGAATGACGAGCAGGAGTGAGTGCTGAGTAGTTTGACCAATTGGTTGGCAGTAAAGTCCGTCCGATAGGTGGTCCGACCACCCGGACGATGATCATCTTGTCCAGTCCCTGAGCGTAAGCTCATTGACCGAGCCATGCCCCTGCAAACACAAATGTGTAGAATGGGTAGTATATGATGTAAAAATAAAATATATGAACTTCGGAGAAGAATCAACAATGGTGCTGAAATAGCGTATGCAACTCGACAATCAGTTGGTGTGAACACTTAGTGTTATTCTAAAGAAGTGCTTATATTTAATATAATTGTTTGTGTTTCAAACCATCGGCTAGTAAATTTGTATATGCGCATCTAGCCCAGATGGTGTGCTCGGAGGACATAAGGATTTATACTTGTTCGGGCGGAATGTCCCTGCATTGAGTCTGCTACTGCTCATGTTACTAGCACTAGTTGTAGTAGGGGTTACAAACAGAAGAGAGAGGGAGACGGTGCCAAGTCTTGTTGAGCTCGTTCAACTGTGTGCTCGTGCCCCTCCCCTTCTTGGGGCGTCCTGCTTCCCCTTTTATAGGTGAAGGGGAAGGCATAGGTTATAGAGAGAAAGAGAAAAGGAGAAAAGTGACAGATAAGAAGGCCTCCAAGGTCGAGGCGTCCTTAATCTCCTTTATGTCAGTCTCGCCGGTCCTATAGATGATGATGGGGATGGCTCCACGTCGTGGCCCTATTCATCACTAGCGCCATACGCAGGCATCATCAGCTAGTCGCGTCACTCCACCCCATTTTGATGGGTGGTGTGGTCAATAGGTACTCCTATCAAAAGTTGTACATGGATTAGACAGCATAGCGCTAGCACGCCCAACACTATTATTGACGTGAGCCCCCAAGTATGGCTCATCGTGGCCACTGGTCACATCGAGGCGTGCTCGCTTCCCTCTAGGTGTCAGAAGTTTGACCCTAGGGTCATACTCTTAGACCTATAGTGGTTGAAGGTGGTATAGATCCCTGTAGAGCAAGACGGAACTCATGCCCAAGTGGTCTAGCGAGACAGAGCTTGCACCCTTGGGGTCGGGCCAGACAGAGCCTATGCCCAAGGGGTCTGGTGAGATAGGGCTCGTGCCCTTAGGGTCAGGCAAGATGGAGCCCATGCCTAAGGGGTCTAGTTAGATGGAGTCCATGCCCTCTAGGTCAGGCGAGACAGAGCCTATGATCGAGTGCTCTGGCAAGATGGGGCCCATGCCCTTAGGGTCGGGCGAGACGGAGCCCGCGTCTGAGGGTTCTAACAAGATAGGGCCCATGCCCTTAGGGTTGAGCGAGATGGAGCCCATGCCCTCAAGGTTGGGTGAGACCTTAAATATGTCTTGGACCATCCAATCTTATTAACGTTCATGGCCGTTAACTTCCTTCCTCTAGGTATCCCTAATATCGATACCCGATAATAGCCCATGAGCCTACAGAGGAGTAGAATACTCATTTGGAGGCTTTTTCTGGTGGGATGACTATAAGGGCCTCGGTCTCCCTTTATAGCCCGCAGGGTGTCTTGGTAGGGTTGTGATTCCCTTCTATCATGATCAAACTCCTAGGGAACATGTAGCTGATGGATTTGGGGGGCCAAAAAAGATTTCTCTTGAATCTGATCCCTCCCTAGGATCCGATCGATCCACCATCATTATGCGACCACATATTCAGTCTCCTTATGAGTCCAACTTCCCTTAAGCCCCTATAGATAGCAGGGATCCGATCGAGGGGTCAGCTCATCTTGTGATCATCCTCCCTCAAGTGTATTTTCGATAAAACAGAGGGGCTGAGCCATGCCATGTTTTCCTCAATGGACGAATCATGGTGCTCAATGAGCTATTAATAGGCTAGTCTGAGTGGGGCCCTAGCTTCTCGTTCAATGGGGCCTAGCATGGGTCAGCTAGTGACCGACTCCAGATTCTTAGCAGCCAATCCAAATAGTTCTTGGGTCTGTTCGACTAGTCCCAAGGGCTCACTGCCTTTCTTCGAGGAAAGCCATAGACTGTGAACCAACCAAGACTCAAACATGGGCCAAGATGCCTACATCACTCGTGCACCTAGGTACAGGCCGCTAGCAGGCCCATCCCTTTCCACCACTCACTCTAATGGCGCCTCGGAGCGGTTGTGAACCCATCGGTGGGCCAACCTTCAAACTCCTAGGCCTCAATGGGCTATGGGAGCATTTTTAGCTCCATATCCCTCCTTACCTGTGGTGGTTCTTGGCACATTGAATGGGGCAAATCGTCATCCAACGTGTCCTTCAAGGGAGCGGCTAGAGGTGGTGTGCGCACATTTCTCAGAGAGGAGATGTGGCGAGGCATGGCGGTCACATAGATCTAGGCAGACAGTTCACCTCCCATTCCACCTTCCCTTATAAATAGCGGCCTTTCCCTTCATCTTTTGATATGCCTAACCATAGCCTTGCCTTCTCCGCTTCTCTACTGCCAGCGTTCAGACCTATTGCCTTTGCTCTTCCTCCACTAGCGTAGCTCTCGTTCTTCTGCCCTTGCCTCCCATGGAGTCCTAGTTTTGCTCTAACATCACCCATGCACGCATAGAGGGCTTTGTCAAGCATGGTCTTCTCTGTGGGAGGACTGACATGGTAGAGTGGCTCATGCCTAGTTGAGAGGAGGCGCCGATGTCGCCTGATGGATACATCATGTCCTTCACACCCTTCCACAAGTGTAGACTCGTGATTCCTCCCCATCTGTTCTTCTGGGGACTGATGCACCACTACTAGATTGAGTTGTAGCATCTGAACCCCAATGGGATCTAGCACACTAAAGCCTTCATCGTGCTGTGTGAGGGGTACTTAGGGATCGATCCCCACTTCAAACTATGGAGGTACTTCTTCTTCGTTTCCCTACTTAAGAAGAGGGATAGAGCTAGGGACCTATCGGTGCTAATGGGATGCATGGGCATCCACCTCCGGGGGTAGCGGTGCACCGAGTACATGCCCTACCAGCTATTGAGGTCCAACAAGGGGTGGCATGCATAGTGGTTCTACATGAAGAACGATGCCACCGCCCCCTTGCCGGACTTCACCGGATGCCTCATCAAAGAGGCACCACAGGTGTGGTAGTGGGGACCTCCTGAGAAGGTAAAGAAGAGGATGCGCGATATTCCTGACGCCATCATGTTCTTGAAGAGCCATGTCCTTCATGGGGCCAATGTCATTAGGGCATATCACATGAGGAGGGTGGCGCCACTAATGACACATGCCCTCCCGCTGTATGGGATGATGCCCGGCATGCAGCTCGATGGGACGGTGCTCGCCTAGGGGCCGCTCCACGATAGCGGGGTCACACAATGCATCAAGGAGACAGTGGAGGAGTCCAACATAGTGTTCTCAATCCTAGGACATCCCATGATGTGGCCAGACATGGGCTTTATCGAGCTGCCAGCAAGGTTGGGCTTTTGGGCCTCCATCGCATCGCTACCAGAGCATGTGGTTGTGAGGGTAGCGAACCATGCCGCAGATGAGAAGAGGAAGAAGGAGAAGGATGATAAGAAGGCAAGGTGGCAGGCAAAGCAGTGGGCGAGGCTGAATCGAGGAAAGTGGCGGTAGGGTTCAGAGGAGGAAGAGGAAGAGGAAGAAGATGAAGAAGAAGAAGAAGAAGAAGAAGGCGACGGTTCTAGATCATTCATCTAATGGGATGAGCTAGGTGGTAGGGATGAGGATCTGTCTTTATCGTAGGCAGGGCCTTTCCTATGGCATGCCCTAGGGCAGGAGGAGGAGGATGTGCCCTCGAAGCCAGCAGAATCAAACCACCCCACGCCGTCCGAGCCTTCCACAGTGCCCCTAGAGTTGGTAGGAACCAGCTGCTCCACTTCATCTAGGCCTTCCGCGGTGCCCCCGGAGACGGTAGGAACTGGCCGCTCCTCTCCATCTAGACCCTCTGAGCAGAGGGAGCCGAGGTCGGGTGGGCTAGCCCCAAAACATCATCAACCGGTGGCGTTGAGGTGAGTTAAGAGTTTTTCATGCTTTTCCTCTAATGAATTTTTGTCATTAACTAACCATCATGTCCTTTGCTATGTCGGAGGATGCGAGACTCTCCTAAGGCTTGTGCCGAAGAAGAGCCTCGCCCTCTAGCAGACGTGCTAGGAGCCGGCTGGCACCGCGCTTGAGATGAGCTACAGTGGTGCTAGGGTAGCCACAATGTCAAATGGGGAGGTGCAGCCAATGGCTGTGTCCATGGTAGAGCAGACGGAGGAGGGCACGTGCAGGGTGCCCATGGTGGTCATTATATGGCCGGGTACAGCCACGACATCATAGGTGAAGTAGTGCAGTCAGAACAATCATCTGCATGAGTGGCTGCCTCCCTGATGGGATGGAGGAGGATGCACTCGAGGCATCTGTGGTGGACTTGGCACGGTCAGGTGTAGCTATGACATCACAGGCGGAGACAGCACAACCGAAGTCATCGTCTGTGTAGGTAGCCACGTCTAAGGTGGGGCGGACAAAAGAGGGCGCACTCGAGGCATCCTTAGCGGATGTGGCGATAGGGCAGGACTCCGCATCCACATCACCCACCCCCTCTATCGCCAGAGGGGCTGCTCATGAGGAGTTGCTACTGCAAGAGGGGTCAGCTTTGCTTGGGATCGGTGTGGACCCATCCCAGTCTCTGGTCCGAGTGAATGGTGACCCACATGCATGGGGAGGATCCTAGATCTAGTGGGCAAGCCGGTGGGACCCAAGGGTGACGCTTTTTGCCCTCGATGATGCCATGGAGGAGAGGGAATGGGGGAGCGTACACATGGAGGTTGGGACCATGGTTCGTGCCCTAACCACTACGCTAGCTTGTTGTGCGACATCATCGCCCCGGTTGGCTAGGTATGATATGACCATGTTTCTGATCCTCATTTTTCATTTTCGTGCCTCTAAGTCTTGTCCTCTCCGTAGTCCCTTATGGTCCATAGCCAGGAGAAGTCCTAACTCCTTTGTCACGAGAAGGACGTTTGGGACAGCCTCACCAAAGAGATATGACAAAGTGAGGGGCTGGCTGAACAGCACGCTGCCGCCCATAAGGAGGTGGCTGAGCTTGCCCCTGTCGCCTGGGAGCTGACTGACCTTTGAGTCAAGGAGAAGGATGCTCGTGATGATGCCCGCAAGGCCAGGGAGAAGCTGATGGCCCTGATAAAGAGGGCATGCACAGATGCCATGGAGGCTGAGTAGCTACGGAAGGAGTGGGATGATTTTCTCTAGGACATAGAGGGGCTCTGCACGAAGTGTGACTTGGCTCGCCATGTGTGTGCCGACACAGAGTAGTGGATCGACCTCCTCAAGGATGAGCTTGAGGGGGAGAGGGACCTAAAGGTTGTGGCTGAGGGTGTGTCCACCAGGCTTGCCATGGAGGTCCATCAGTGCCAAGAAGATGTTCGGTGCCTAGAGGCCAAGGTGACCCAACAGCGCGATGAGGTGCGTTGGCTTCAGGATGATGTGGATGGTAAGCCTCTGGTTTCCCTAGTTGTCTTTCTCCCTAGAATCCATGGTAGCCCTTTTGACATGGTTGATATGTGACTTGGATAGGTCTCGACAACAAGCTTGGGGTGGAGGTGATGAAGAGCCATGGCCTAGAGATGGAGCTTAGTGAGGTGAAGGCCTCCCACCTAAAGGAGAGCGACGAGCATGATACCATATGCATTGTCGTCCAACTAGTCTGTGATGACCTCGAACTAGCCCTAGAACAGGGGATGAGCCCACTCGTAGTTCACGCCGTCCGAATTACGGATCGAGCATATGAGATCGCAAGGGACACGCTTTGCTTTGGCATTCACCGGTCGTTTGCGATCGCCTATTCCCATTATGAGAACATCAATTTGGTGATGATGAGCTAGGGCTTTGTGCCCGGTTACTCCAAGGCTGAGCTGGAGGATATTGAGGAGACGGTGGCCCCCCTAGCGTAGGACTTATCTATCAAGATCAAGGGTGAGGTCATCCCCCCAAGGGGTTAGTTAGTTAGATAGGCCAGGCGACAAACTTGTAATAAGTGGATAAGTTCTTAACTTTTTTTATAGCCAAATAGACTTTTGGTTCTTCTCCCTTTTTATGTATAAAAAGGTTAATGCATTTTGCCCCTTTCTGTTGTTATGGCTATAAAACTTAAGGTGTGGGAAAAAACTCTGATCACGCTGGTGAGCAAAAATGCTATTGCCACTGGGGCATAGGTTTCTTGCAGCACGACCAGTTTTACTCAGCGTTTGTTTCTAGAACCCTTGCTTCTAGATCTTAATGTAAGAGAGGGTCGAGCATAGAGAATGTTTTTAGGTAGATATACTCTTATCAGCCCCCGAGTAAGGCCCAACCCCTTGCCATTGCTGGGGTCAGGTGTTACTAAAGATAGAGGAGACGATAGTGAAATTGATAAGAGGAAATGTTTTTCATTTCAGAAATGTCATTCTTAATTTTCATAAGTACATGCATAGATTAAGGGTAAAAGCGATGTAGCTACTCAATGTTCCATGCACTGACGAAGACCTTGCCATCGATGGTCTTGATCTTGTAGGTGCCAGGTCAGAGCACTTCTACGACAATGTATGGTCCCTCCCATGGAGGAGAGGGCTTGTGATGGTTTTTGTTGCTCTAGACAGGGTGGAGTACCAAGTCCCCGATGTTGATGGCCAAACCCCGTAGCCAATGCCTACTGGTACTTAGCCGAGTGGAGGAGGGCAACATCACGTGGCTTGTTGAGTTGGTCCATGGCATCCTTGAGGGATGCCTTGGCTCCCTACTCATTGTACACCCTAACCCTCGATGCTCCATAGTCAAGGTCAGTTGGGAGGATAGCCTCGGAACCATAGACTTTGAAGAAGGGTGTGTAGCCGGTGGCCCAGCTAGGGGTCATCCTCAAGCTCTAGAGCACCGTGGGGAGCTCTGTGACTCATCGTCTGCCAAACTTGTTCAACCAGTTGAAGATCCTAGGCTTGAAGCCTTGTAGGACCATGTCGTTCACGCGCTCGACCTACCCGTTCATGTGGGGGTGCGTTGCGGTGGCCCAATCGATGCGGATGTTGTTTTCATTGCAAAATCTGAGGAACTTTTCCTAGTGAACTTTGTGTCGTTGTCTGTGATAATGGAGTTCAGGACTCCAAAGCAATGGACGATGTCAAGGAAGAACAACACGGCTTGCTCGAATGTGATCATGGAGATTGGCCAAGCCTCTATCCACTTTGTAAACTTGTCTATGGCAACAAGCAAGTGCGTATAGCCCCCGAGCACTCTCCTAAGAGGTTCGACCATATTGAGGCCCTAGACTACGAATCACCATGTGATGGGGATGGTTTAGAGTGCATGGGCTAGCAGGTGGGTCTACCAAGCATAGTATTGACACCCTTCATAGGTGCGCACAATCTATTTAGTGTCAGCTACTATGGTCGGCCAGTAGAAGCCCTATCAGAACACATTTTTGACTAGGGTCCTAGGTACGGCATGGTGCTCATAGACCCTACTATGGATATCTCTCAACAGCTGCTTCCCTTGTTCAATGGGGATGCAGCGCTATAGGATCCTAGTGTGGCTTCGCTTGTAGAGCTCTACCTCAATAAGACAAAGGACTTAGCACGACGCATGAGCCATTGAGCCTCAGTTTTGTCTATTGGTAGCACCTCATGGAGGAGGTAATCGAGGTAAGGCATCCTTTAGTCAGCAAGAGGGTTGGGCTCTACCACTAGGTCTGCGTCAATCTCCATGACCTCAAAGTTAGGGGGAGCAAGGGTTAGTCAGCCCCCAAGCCTAGGGTTGGCGTCCTATCACTAGTTTGTTCTAGCTCCTCATAGCACACTGAGGGCTTGTACTAGTCGATGGTGAAAAAGCCCATCGGCACCAGTTATCGGTCGGACGCCATCTTTGCCAGCACATCGGCTTCTTCATTGAGCCACCTCGGGATGTGATTGAGCTCAAGACCATCGAACTTGTCCTCTAGCTAGCAGACCTCTCAGCAATACATAGCCATCTTGGCATTGTGGTAGCTTGACTCCTTCATCACATGGTCGATGACCAGCTGGGAGTCACCTTAAATGTCAATCCATCGGATGCCTAGCACAACAGCGATGCGTAGGCCATTAATGAGTGCCTCATATTTGGCTAGATTGTTGGAGGTAGGGAAGTGGAAGCAGACCATGTACTTCATGCGCACTCCGAGGGGTGAAACAAAAGACCTACCCCATGCCGGCCCCCTTCTTCATCAGCAACCCATCGAAGTACATCGTCCAGTACTCCTAATTGATGGCCGCTGGCGGCATTTGGATCTTGGTCCATTCTGCCATGAAGTCAACCAGGAATTGGTACTTGATGGCTGTCTGAGGGGCGTACGAAATACCCTAACCCATCAACTCGAGTGCCCACTTCATAAACCTTCCTATGGCGTCCTGGTTTTGGACAACCTCGCTAAGGGAGAAGGACATCACGACTATCATCAGATGTGACTCGAAGTAATGACGCAACTTCCTCTTGGCGATAAGGACAGCGTATAGGAGTATTTGGATTTGGGGTACCGAGTCTTGGAATTTGATAAGACCTTGCTAATGAAGTACATGGGACGCTATACTTTGAGGGCGTGTCCACTTGTGTGGTGGCCGCAATGTAGAGTAGGAGCAGTTCCTCACTGGTTGGGGGGACTAGGATAGGAGCCTTCATCAGGAGCTTCTTGACCTTGTCAAGTGCCTCCTAGGCCTCTGGCGTCCATTTGAAACAGTTGGCTTTCTTCAAAAGCCGATAGAGGGGGAGACCTCATTTGCTGAGGCATGAGATAAAATGGCTGAATGCGGCGAGGCACCATCTAACTTGCTGTATCCCCTTTATGTTCTAAATCAGTCCCATCATTGTGATGGCCGAGATCTTCTCTAAGTTGGTTTTGATGCTACCCTCA
>NW_027096819.1:25780-60000 GCF_019320115.1 Miscanthus floridulus | reverse complement strand
CCTATAATTTTTAAGAGATCAACTAAAAGAAACATCCTTTCTTCTAAACAAAGGAAGCAACCAAGCATCCTACCTTCTAAACAAAGGAGGCAACCTCACTCCCTTATCCCCAGAGAAATATAGGAGATAAGTTTTACTCAATCTGCTGCAGCAATACTCTATATCTTAAATTGATTTTAGGATACTCCCTTAAAGCAACTTATATAGTAGATTTAATATAAGAGATCTATTATTGATAAAATCCGAAGGATATTTCCTTGGAAAGGAAGAAAAGAAGCTAATGGTGGTCAACTTTTTGTGGCTTGGACTGAAGTTACTCGCCAATTAAATCTGGAGGGCTTGGTATCTCTCATCTTCAGAATTGATGAGCATTACAGATGTGTTGGCTATGACTAAAAAACAGAACCATATCGACCATGGATAGCCTTCCCCATCAAGTACACCCCTCGGCCAAGGCTTTCTTCTCTATGGTCATTATCTCAAAAGTCGGGAAGGGGAGGAACACGTCTTTCTGGACCGATAAATGGTTGCATTGTTAGAGTTTGGCTCTACTTGTGCCACACCTATTCAAGGCAGTGTCCAACAGAGCAAAGAAAAAGAACTATTTTTGAAACTCTTACAGAGATGAGATAGATCTCTGATATACAGGGAGCACTTACAGTGCCTATTTTCACGGAATACCTCAGCCCATGAGACCTCTTTTAGATTTTTTTTATTGCAACCAAAGGTATAGGACTAACATACTTGGCAGCTATAAGCTTCAGGAAAATACTCTGCAAAATCTACATATGAAGGGTTGTTTATTGGTGCAATTCAATTCAGGCCATGGAAAAGAATATAAAAGAACTGGACACCTGGTAAGTGTAAATTCTTCATGTGGTTGTTGGTTGCCCATAACTAATGTTGGACAACTAATCACCTCGCTAAGAGGGGGCTACCACACTCTGAATTGTCCACTTTGTGACCAAGTTGAGGAGACAATCGACCACTTGCTCGTTTCATGTGTTTTTCACTCGAGAAATGTGGTTCAACATCCTACATAAATTTGGCCTGCAGTCCCTCCTGATGACATCTCCTTTGATGACCGGTAGGCAAGATCAGTTTATAGAGTGGATGGTCATATTAGAAAAGGTCTCAATTCGATTATACTTTTGGGGCTTGGTCAATCTAGAAACACCGCAATCTCTGTGTGTTTGATGGGATTACCTCCAACCTGAATGGTGTTATGCTGCTCATTAGGGAGGAGTTATTTTTATGGAGTTTGGCTGGGGCTAGTGGAATTTGCGGAGTCCATTGTACTCCATTGTACACTGATGACATCTCTCAATTCAACCTGATCACGTTGCTACTCCATTGCACACTGATTACGTTGAAGGACAACTTGTGAAAACCGAGCGACCATATGACCACGAATGGAAAAAAGATTAATTTCCTTCTTTCTTACGAACCAAATGTTACCTTCCTCCTTACAACAACTTCAAAAAGTTAAAGATGTCGTCCTACGTTTCTAGGGAGGTTTCTACAAGATCATTGTGTGCGGCGAGTGGATTTTACGGAGTCTTTAAACCTTTGTATGATAAGGGAGTTTGCATGTGTACCTTCCCTTATTACTATTTTTAGTATGATTCTCAAGCTTCAGATGGCGGTCACAAAGCCTAATACATAATGTACATTTAAGATACTTATATTAGTAATGGCCCCTTGGATTTGGAGACCCTGAGCGGTCGCATAGCCCGCACGGGCCAAAGGACACCCCTGGAAGAAAGAAGCTGCCCAGATTGATTTTTGATTACCTCTTGTTTTAATGGTCGTTTTATGTCCAGTAGTTCATCATTTGTAATATCAACTATTTTCCTTGATGAAAATCATATACGAGGCACCTTTTTAGTGTATTTATTAGAGAAAACTTCAAAAGTTTAATGGAGTGTTTGCTTCGAGAAATGCGGTGATGTATTATATTTTCATTTTTACTTTTTTTTTTAAAAAATGATTCATGAAATAGAATAAACTGATACATCATCATCTAATTTCTTAGAAACCAATAATTTAAACACTAGGGATGAGGCATTTTACTAAATCCTATAAGAATTAACTAACGATACACCATGTTATTTAGAATGAGATATTTTTCGAACCAAACACCTCTATAAAGTTTGTTCTACACTGCTAAATCTTTTGAGCTCCAATTTTCTCGCTAATTTGTTTGGGGCATACCTTTTCACTTCCTTCGCAATGCCATAGCAATTGTGTTGGGAAAAGGTTCTGAGCAGGTGGAGTTGTATATATTAGCTTAGGACCTCTTTGGTGGAGCTTCCGGAGGCTCCGGACACGCTACTGTGCATGCACTATTTAGAGAAGCCATTTTCCTTTCTACTTCTCCCCTCGCTAACAGAGCCACCGGAGCCACATATTCTAGCTCTACCAGCACCGGCTCTTCTGACACTTCTCTGGCGCATAGTGACGGAGCCAGAGCCAGCGTCAGCTCGGCCAAAAAGGTCCTTAGTGTGCGTGCATGTTGAGTATCTGCGTCTGTACTCATGTAATTCGAAAAAAAGGCTTACGGGTCGTGACTTAGTAAGTCCATAGACACTTCATATATTATTCTCCTTTTACACTACACATGCTTCATATCACGACAAGGCACCTAAAAATGCGAGCGAGCTAAAGACGTAAACGGCGTGTTCGATGGTTGGTTTCTAGGCTGATAAGTCCGGCTGGTGCTGGTTTGTTGTGAGAGAAAAATACTATTGATTGGCTGATAAACCCTGACTGAAACTAACCAGCGATCAGGCTAAAAGTATAAAAACAAGGGCCACGGCAAAGACGATTAGTATAGTAACACCAGCTTGGTACTCATCCCAATCCCAGCAATTGACGGGAGCATCCATCCTTTCTTCTCCTCACAGTCACAGGCTCACACTGGCCTGCAAGTCCGAGACATGAGGTGATCCTTTACCTTGGCAAATGGCAATGATTTGAACGTGTTGAACTTCGCGAAGCAACCAATCACGACCTTGAGTGCGACGATGCACGTCGGGACTCGAAGTTGTCTTGTTCAACGAAACTACCGCGACAGTCGGCGCGGCGCGGAGGACAAGGGACAAAGCTCAAACGATTCGGGCCGTGTTTTTCAGTCCGGCCATCGGCTTCACCAGACCACGACAGGTGGCGGATGGACGGTGCCACGGTGGCCACGCATCCGGCATCCGAGCCGGGAGCTGGGCCCATGCACATTCCTAGTGCGTCAGGCCGTCAGATAACACGGGCTCGTGGGCCAATTCTATTTATGGGCCAACGGTTTTGGAATCCGTGGACGCAGCCCACTGTTCACACCCGCTATTCTTTGGCTCCGCCTCCTGCAGACAAGCCCAACTAAATGGTTTAGTGTTATGGTTTGGTAGGAGGATTTTATAATTAAAAAAAGAGGAGTCAGAGCTGTTTTGGAGGAGCCATGAATTATACCTCCTCTAAAATAGCTCCGGTTTCTTTCGGAGGAGCCCTTGAGAAGGAGCCATGCAAAACAAGGCCTTAGAGCAAGTATCCAAACAAATGCTGATGCGAATACAAACAACAAGCAGGGCACGAAAGCCTATGCCGTGATGGGCCCATGAATGAACTAAATGTGAGGAGGATTAAAAAAGAGAATGTGAGACGTGACTAAAAGTAATAGTTTGGCTCTTAGGATAGCTCCAACAATCAACTTTTAAGCTAGCTTTAAGCATTTTTCTCATATTTTAATAGAAGAGTGAGAAAAACTAGCTCTTGATCAAGAGCTAAGCTCTTGCACACACTTTAAAGTTATGTGAGTGTGTCATGTGGGGCTATCCATATTAAAAGCTATATGCTAAAAGTTAGTACTATTGGAGGAGTTGGCTTAGAGCCAGTAACTAGCTCTAACAATTGTGGGTGCCCTTATAATTTGACTAATAGCGAATCAGTTAGACTGTCTCCAATGGTAGGAACGCAAACACGAGACTTATTCAAGGATTTGAGTCACGTACAGGGAAAGGGTCACGTACCCAAAACCTTTCTTCTCCAACAGCGAGGCGCGGAGCTCCGGCGTCTTCGTCTTCGTCTTCCCCGCGGCCGGCCACCGAGCTGCGAGCTCCGGCGAGGCGCACAACCCCCTTTCGCGCGAACAGCATGGACGGGGAGGGAGAGCGGAGCCACGCCGGCCGGCCGCAGGAGGTCGCGCGGAGGGGGGCAGCCGCGGCCGCCGGGGGTCCGCCCACACGGGGGGTGGGAGGAAGGGAGGGGGCCACCGGGGGCCGGCCGTAGCAGGCGCAGGCGCCGCCGCGTCGCGCCCGTCGCCGCTTCGGGAGGGAAGGGAGAGGGGAAGGGAGAGAAATGGAGGGAAGGAAGAGAGAGGGAGAGAGATGGGAGGGAGGAGCAGAGGCAGGAGAGAGGGGAGGGGCCGCCGGTGGTGCTGCGCCGGCTGCTGCTGCTGCCGGGAGGCGAGCCGCCTCCGTACCTGCCGGGAGAGGGAGAGAGATGGGAGGGAGGAGCGGAGGCATGAGAGAGGGAGAGAGATTTGCGTCGTCTCGAGAGCGAGACGCTTATTTGCGTTTCGTTCGTCGTTCAACGCAAAATGGCTACGGTGTTTGGGTCATCGGTTGGACCGTGTTTTGGGTACCTAAAGACACTGTAGATGACCTATTTTGTATTTGGGTTGTGTTATTGGAGAGAGTCTTACCTCTATTATTGAACTTGCTCTCACGTGCTTGTGTGGAGAGTTAAGACTCCTTTAGTTCTTTGCTTCGTTAAAACAAGAAGATCGCGCTACTAGACAAGCCATCCCACACACTAGGAAGCACAAATATCATCTCTAAGGAATTTGAAACCTTTACCTCCTTCCTGGGGTGGTCAAGTCCTTAGGGCAGTCCCAATGGAAGAAACTGATGCGGTTTCCATAGCACAAGAAATCATCTATAGAAACTACCTTCTACAGTGGAGGTGTCTTTATGTAATAATTATTTTTTCTTTCTCTCTCCCAACTCTATCTTCTTCCTCCAATGGGAGTGTGGCACGAGCCTCATGAAAACTGGTGGTTTCTCCCCAATGGCGATTTCATGGTTTCTTGGTGCATTGGGTCAAGAGAATACCTGATTTCTTCATGAGGAAACCATTTCTATGATTTTTGCTCCATTTCTTCATTAATTACGTTGCCATGTCAGCATTTTGTCTACGTGGTAAGTCATTTAATGAGGATAGAAACCATCATCAATACACCATTGGGACTGCCCTTAGGGACTCACTCTCGTGGCTTCGGTCACAACGACTAGGAGAGAAAAAAATTCCCTCATTTGTCCTACATCCAAAGCACATGTTTGTGGTAGCTTATCTTACAGAGCTACGGTGCCGCTGTATAAGGGTGAGACAGTAGTTCGGAGGCTTTATCGATCTGCATGAGAAGATTTTCTTCTTAAGTCGGAATATCCGATGGTTGTCTAACCCCCGCGGATCTTTTTTTTTAAAAAAAAAGAAATCGAACACATAGGCTCGCTTGGTAGGGCGGCACGATACCCAGTGAAGAAAATTAGACGCGTCTTCAAGGGTAAGGGTATGTTCGGTACCTTTGCTAACTTAGGCTAACAAGGTAAGCTAACTCTAGATTAGCTAGATAAGGTTAGACAAGACTAGAATAGCTAGAGTGGATAAACAGTCTATATCATACTTCCTATGTCCTAAAAAATTACAATTCTGAATTTTGACTATATTAAATTTGTCTTAAATTTAAATAAGTTTATGAAACTAGTATAAATCTTTATATATTTAAATATGTTTACTATAAAAACGCATTCTCAATATAATGATACTTATTTATTTAGTATTATAAATATAAGAAGATTGGTTGACTTAGAAAAAAAAACGCCCTAAAAATACAGACCCAGACTGTCCCGTGTTCTTTTTCTCGCTTCTACGCGAGGGAAAGTTCACATGCACAGGCTAAAATGATGAAAGCACGCCTCAACACTCAATGACACCACCCTCGATCTGATCAAAGATTACGAAGCCGAAGCTTCCATGTGCAAACTTTGCACCACAATTCCACACGCTATACAGTGGGTTAAGAGGAAGTGAAGCACATTATTTTCTGAAAAGATGAGGCCCACTCTCTGCCATCGATTGGAGGTTAGAAAGAGCTTTCACTGTCGAAATATTACAAAATTATTCATTGGCATATACTGGCACCTAATGAAGGGAGTAGCCCCCCCCCCCCCCCCCCCCCCGGGACGGCAGGCCGGTTGTACGGTTACTTTCTTATTAGTGGTATAGAACGGCAAGTAGAATGGGCATATGTAGTACGTATGTTCCCTAAATAAATTTTAAAAAGGAATTTAAACGTACTAGCTGCATGATTCAACCGAGGGTAAGTACTCCCTCTGTTCTAAATTTTAAGATGTTTTGTCTTTTTAGATATATTTCTTTTACTATACATATACACAAATGTATATCTGAGTGCATAGCACAAAAAAAACAATATATATAATGGAACTGAGGGAGTACATTAGTTTTATCTCATACATGATCTCCTATAATAATGTCATGTAATTTTAAGTCAACTTATCGAATAACTTATATATAATAAGTTGTCTTTCGATTACACCGTATTAACTCACATATTTTAAATTTATTCTTAGAATGTCGGCGGGCGGACGACGATGGCGAGGAGTCCGACGACGACCACCCCCACATCCTACCTAGATGTTGTCCGTCGACCGGCGAAGCCGGTAACGACGTCCCCATCGCACGCCCAGCCTCGTTCAATCATTGTTCGGGACCATGGCGGAGCGGATGCTGGTCAGTAGAGACAAAAGAAGAAGACGGAGGCATCGCAGACGGCCGTGCCCCCAGCTGGTGTGCGGCATGCCTGCACGGTCAGTGGACGGCCGCGTCCCTGCCCGCCAACGCATCGGCCAGCGTGTAACACCCTAGGTGTTTGGCTTCCGCTAAATTGCATTTCATTTCATAAACATGTGCATCATCTATCTCATCATGCCATTATCACTGAAACATGCATATGCAACATTTCCAACTGTGTGTGTTTCATACTTGATTGTTGTGAATAGTAATGGTGTAACCTGTGAATGCAACATGAATTTCTCATACCTTGAAACATGGCAACATGGTAGTAATATGACAAGTATAGAATAACAACAAAGTCATGAAACATGCGAAACATTGAATTGCAACATTTGGGTGAATTGCTTGTTTTGTTGCTTCATCACATGTGATCATTTGAAATGGGTATAGCATTTGTGTAAAGTGGTTGATTATGGTCTAATACACCTTAACTACACTTAGGGTAATTGTTGGAACATTGTTCATGTAGATCAAAATGACTAAATTGCCCTCAAGAGGAGGTTTGACTTGAATTGACCCTTAGAGTGCCACTGTTTGACTGAGTCAAAAGACCAACTTAGAGACTCTGCATGGCTGTGCACTCTTTACCAAAGTTGTAGCTAATTTATTAAGGAACAAAAGTTGTTTTATGATCAACTCATGAAAATGGCTAGAACATGCTCAAACATGGCCCACAAGTCAGAGTTCCATGCTGATTTCACACTGAAAAAATTGTCTAAGTCATTGATGCCATTTCAGTTTGATTGAGCCACCTTTGGCTTGATACAACTTAGGATACAGGGTGAATTAGCTGTAGAGTTCTAAAACAAAGTTGTAGCCCTACTATAGCTCTGCAACTTTCGTATACATTATTTCCACTAAATCGTCATGGTTTAAGAGATCCATCATGGTTAAGTTCGCCTGTCAGTCATAGTCATTGAGCACTGAATCGAAAAGTTTCAGAAAACGTTCAGTGAACACGGTGGCCGACCGGCGTAGGAGCTGCTCGCCGCGTGTCGCTCATGCTCTGCCAACGCCACCACGTCGCGCGTCTGCGCTCCAAAAGAAGGCCAGCGCCTGCCCGACGCACTCGCCTGCTCCATTCGCTTCTCCTTCGTTTTCACCGCGCGCAGCGCTAAGCCACAGCCGTCCGCCATTGCCGGCCGAGCCTTCGCCCTCGCCTAGCTCACGCGTCTTTGCAAAAATGCGTTGCCCAGTTCGCCCAGAGCCTCGCCGTGATCCCCTCTACCACCTCCACCGTTCAATCGAGTCAATTGAGTCTTGGTAAGCGTGTATTCATCGTTTCTTCCACCGCCGCCATGGCTGACCTCGCCGGAGTTGGCGCTCCACGCGGCCAACTGTCCTCGCACCCTTGCCATCCCTTCTCTCCCTTGCGCTAGGTGCTGTGGACGCTACTGATGCTCATAGGGTCAACCGATAGGACCATGACACAGTAGTCTCGCCGGAGCCGGCCATGCCGTGGTCGTGCGTTGCCGTGGTCGTCACCACCCCCAGTAGCCGCAGCAATAGCTTTGATTGAGGGCACCGCTAGATGCGCACGGACGAGGTGAACATCGTAGTACTGCTGGACAGGCCGGAGGAGTCACCGGCGACGAGCTTCGCCGCCGCCCTTTTCTTCCTCCCCTGTTTCTCTCGCTGACGCGCGGGCCCCTTTTGTCAGTCGCCGATGCCAAGGCGGGAGCCAGCGTGGGCTGCGCCGCGTTTTGGGCCGCGCCAGCGCGTGTGTCGTGGACCGCCGGATCTGTTCGGGCCGGCCCAGCCAGTAGAGTAGGGTTTCAAATTTGTTTTTGTTTTATTCTTTTCACATATTTGTATAGATATTCAAAAATATGTATCTCCTAATTGATAGATTCAAATGATGTGGTTCCAATTTTGCTGAGTTCATGATAATGTCTAGTTTATATTAAAAATATGATTTATGCCATGTTCTGTTATGAAAATAGGAGTTTTTATTTATCTCTTTTAATCATGGAGGAATTAGGGATAATTATATCTTTTGCTATGTAGCTCCAAATGGCATGAAATTTTTATGGTGTACTGCTCATATCATGAATAGCTTGTAGTTAAAATTTCATATATTTTGGACACTGTATGTAGGAGATATAAAATTCTCTTGTTTGCATGGATGGATCTTGTGTGAATTTTCATAATTTTTCTATAGATCCAGTAAAGGTAACATTTGGTGAGTGCTATTCTTATGCTAGAATGATGCTAGGAAAAATGTGAAATTTATTGCTTGACACTTTTTATTAGGGTTTCCTAATTATGCTAAAAATAGACATGCCACCTATTATTTTGGATACAGCAAGTTCTGCTTGCCCAATGGCTTTGAAATTTTTATGGTAGTCTATGTGAAGCATGAGATAGCTACTGTAATTTTTGTAGATTTTTCTGAACAGTTTTACTATATATTGCTTTAATCACCTAATTAACTAGATAAATTAGAAAAGGATATTAAATAATTTATTTAGCAATTGGCACTATACTTTCTAGTGTTTCTCTAGTATGTGCAACAAGTTGGTAAACTTGGTTTGGTCAAATTATGCTTTTGCATCATCATTAAATAATTAAGTTAGTAACCCTGTCGTTTCTGGACAGATTCTAGGTTTACTGGAATTCAATTTGGTTAATGTAAGAATCATGCTTTGATGTTTACAAATGATTTGTAGAGAATTTCATAAGCTTTCCAGAATGTCCTCATGCAAGTCATTTGGAATTATAGAACTCTTGTTGTGATTGAATTAAGGGACTACTTGTGTGCATATGAAACTTTAAATGTTAATTTATGTATGTCTTTACTGTTTCTAAGTTTGTGGTAATGTTCCTAGGTGTTAGGCTTTTAACTGAAGATGAGCATCTTTATCTTAGGTTATGCAAGTTAGGTAAGTTGATCTTGTTCTTTAAGTTAAGTTAGATACATGTTTAAAGTGATTTGAATAGAGCTATGTTTCTCGGTAAACGAGTGTCCAGTGATGTTTTTATTAAACACTTACTGTGATTCATTCATCATGAGCATCATGTCATTCCTTATGCATCCATAATATTTATCTTGTGCATCGGCATGCAATAGGTGTACCGGAAGGAGTAACACTGCTGGAATTCGAGAAACCGAGCGAGCAGCAGCAGCCGACACCGGAGGTTCAGGAGGTGCAGCCTTCAGGAGAAGTGCCAGACGAGGTCACAGTTGAGTGCCCGGATCACCGTCCGTGCAACTTTGTGAAAGGCAAGCCCCGGAGCATATTAAGCCTCCTAATTTTTGAAATGCAGTTACAGTATTATTGTTACATATATATATTGTTGCATTAAGTTTAGGTGTTGGATGCAAACACTTGCTGCATTGGTTATCCAATCCTTGTCCAGATATTGATACCCTGAATCCTATGTAGCTCAGGCTCGTGTAGTGCTTAGCCCTACTTTAACATGGTAGAAGTCAGGTGATTTCCTGTCACCTGCGAGATATAGGAAGATACATATGGCACGATTGGCTATATTTGCTATCGTGGAAAAGAACCTGTCTTAATCTAAAATAAAGACCGGGCGGAGGCTTGCCGGTTTGTAGTGACTCCATCTGTGTCGATTAAGGACTGAATCTTGGAGCCTTTCCTGTTCATGTTGAACGCATGTCTCTCTCTTAGTTGGCCGTGTCCAAAGACCGACCGCGAAGCCGAGTAGCTCACCTCAGGCCGAGAGTCGATAAGTATAAAGTGTGTATCGGAAGGGAGCCGTAGGCGTGAGTCCAAGGGCAGGTGATTTAAAAGTCCTGATCGTCCTGGCAGAAGGGTAATCCCTGAGAGTGCTGGCGCTGATCGAACCCGTGAATTTGGTTCCTAAGTTATTCCAAAGGTGACCCACGGCTACCCTTGCTAAGTATGCCAGGGTGAGAGTTAGGAATACCTCCTCAGCTGAGTTGTAATTCAATTCGAATCACCGTCTCTCCCGGTTAGTGAGAACTTGACGGGCTTATCTCCAAAGTAGATACACTAAATAACCTAATGGTTCGGAAATGATGATATGATGATGATAGCCTTATTATACCTGCTATGGTTAATATTGATTGCTCCTAATAAGTGAGTGCTCTAGTACAGGTGCTAATCTAGTGGACAGGTAAATGATGATAACTTTATGCGAAGTTTAAATTGGTTACTATATTCATAAGCTCTTTTATGCAACTGTGTCAAGTTAGCCCACCTTAAAGGCCTTGCATGACCCTTGGTGTCTTTTATTTCTGGTTTGACGGGTAAGTCTAGCTAAGTACCTTCTCGTACTCAGGGTTTATCTCCCACCTGTTGCAGATGACCAGTTCTACTTTGGTTGCTGCAAGTATTGCATTCTTCCAGCTGGGGATGAAGACTAGACCGTTGGGCGTGGTCTCTACTAGTTCTCATTCCTAATGATGCTTTTGTGGGACATGACTCAGATCTGGCAATGTATTTGAAACTATGAAGTTATGTACTAAACTATGTTGCTTCCGCAAATTCAAACTTGGTTTGTAATATTTTTATTCGAACTCTGATGGATGTAATCCGAATGCTACTTGTGAAATGTTGTAACGAATGATATGTTGTGTTGAATCACTATGGTCTTGGTTTGTATGTTGAGAGTTGGTTGAAATCCTTCGTGATTTTCGGACTACCGGAATTATGGGAGCTTAAGTACAGGAATTTGATCACTTCGGTGATTGTTTTTGTATTTACGTTCTTATGATTTGGTCGGTTCTGTTACAGCCAGCGTAGGCGGGTCTTCGCTCCCAACGTTGATGGGTGGTGGGAGATCCTTCCTTGACCAGAGATACGATCTGCGGCCGCTTCGGTTGAGCCTCGCCAAGAGCAGCTCCTGCCAGCCCAGAGGATCCTCATAGAGCTTTCACGACAGATGTTTCAACTGCTTCTCCTACTCGCATAGAGTAGCGACTTGCTGGTTGCCACAATGTTGTCTGCGCTGCCACGGCTTTGGCCACCTCACCAGGGACTGCAGGCGGATTAGGTCTGCTGCGGCGATGAAGGCGAAGGGTGGCTTTCCTCATGGAGAAGAGCCACCGGCCCCCAACACACGCCCCATGGCGGCCTGCGCGAGTTCGGTCGGGTCTACGGGGGCGCCAGCAGAAGTCGGCGACGACGCTGGTGGCGCCGGAGCAAGTCGGCGAGCAACACCAGCATGGACGCACTGACCGAGAACGCTACTACCTTTGTTGCTGCACACTACCTCCATGTGCCAGATCCGCTGCTGCTGGAGCTATGCGTAAGCACGGGACCTCACGAGTGGATCGACCCAATGTTGGAGGAGTTTGCCGCCTCGCACGTCGTGAGCCGGCCATCGCCCGCCACGTCGACTACACCTCAAGATGATGAAGCATCGCTAGTGCACACCACTTCTCCCGCGAAGGCTTGGACGATGAGCTCGCCTACGCTATAGCCGAAGCAGGGGCAGTCACCAGTCACGCCACAGTGGGCGGGACACGCCGTGGTGCCCGAGGCGTGCTCCAACAACATACCCCCCAGGCGAGGACGCGGTCATCCCCACCCTGCCACCGTGAGGGGGACAACCCGCCGTCGTTGATGACAAGGCACGCCCACAAAGCCAATGCCATTCACCCAACCGTTGACACGACCACACCTCCCGAGGAACGCGGGAGCTCCACCACCATGAGGTTAAAGCGGTTCACTGCAAAGATCCTGCTTAAGGTGTCACTGCCGCTGCTGCCTCAGCCAGATGTGGAGGCACAACCAAAGTTGCCAACTCACAGCAGGAGAATTGCCGCTCAGGCGCTTTCATGTGTCCTGGCTTCGAAGCGAGGGAGAGGCGCTGGTGATGAACCGGATGGGTTTTCTTAACGGGCAGACGAGGCCTTCCACAGTGTCCATGGACGCCTACGACAGCATCTTCGTCGACCAGCTCAACCCCTCGCATGCTGAGGCAATGCGTCAGCTCTTCCTAGACCCACAAGGAGAGCGACCGAGGCCGCGCACTCCAGCACGTCTAATCGCCGATGATGGCTATGTAGTATGATTAACGAGTAATAGCCCATGAGCTTCTTATGCTAGGGAGGGCAGAGCCGATTGTATAACACTAGTGCCCCCACTCTAGTGTGCCATGTTCGTGGCACGTCGTTGTAACTTTTACTATTTCTCGATTTTAATATAAAGATGTGCAAACCTTTTGCGTATTCGAGAAAAAAATAGGAACAAAGAAGTTGTCTCATAATTATAAAATTTAGGTTGTGAATGGTTATTTAATGAAAGGAAAAAGTCTATATAACCCCTTGATGTTTGGAGCGATGTCTACTTCACCCCCTAAAGTATAAAACCAGTTATTCTACACCTTAAACATCTTCAAACCGTCTATATAACTCCATGAGGTGGTATTGGACCCTGGTTTTGCTGACGTGGTTATCTATCTGTCACACATAGCCACCATGGCGCTCTGCCCAGCTGTTAGGCCCTCTTGGCCCATGAGCTAGCGCAGCTAGCTTCAACAGCTTCGCCGCGACCATCCACACGGGCAGGTCAGCCTTGTGATTACTCCATGCCGTCAATGCGACGACATGCACGGGAGGACAACGATTCCAGGCCATAGGCGACACCATCGCGACCGCCCAATCGGTGTTGTCCGGGCTTGACGCCTCCACCTTCCTCTGCTTCTACGGTCTCGGTGGCACGGCACAACGGGCCAGAACTCTAGGCGCACAATGACGCTCGGGGCGGCCGTATCAGCCAGGAGCGGTGTAATAGGCAGCACCATCAACACCGGAGACGACGGGCACGGGAGCTTGCGGGGAGGAGCGAAGGAGCGAGGGGAGGAGGCGATCCCGACCGATGGGGAACACGCTCAGAGCCTGCCGACACCCGCTCAGTGGCCCGTGCTCACGGTCAAGATGCACCAGTGCAGAGAACGGCACTACCATGTAAGCTGCCCTCCCACCCGCCGGCCATCGATAGTTGCTTCGCCAATCTGTCAGCTCACCTAAAGGTAGTCTGACACGTGTTTGATTCGAATGCTCATGGTTGCAAGCGAAGAACGGCTGGAGAACGACTGAACGGGTGGCTGCGGACGAGCACCCTGCAACCCTGCATTCGTCAACAACCACAGCCGCCGCCGCCGCCACCTCCACAGCCACTACCACCATCTTCGATGTCCTTTGTTTTGTTTGTCGCCGGATGGTGCTGTGCCTGTGTGAGTTATGTATGCATTGCTTAATTCAATTCTCGATGCTGGTTGCCTTGAATGATACGTGTTCATATCGATCGGAGGATAATGCATGTGTAGGTGTCCAAGCTGGTACACGGGCTGGGATAGCTACCTAAACGGCGTCTGGGTCTGGCCAGCAAAATCATGCTCATGCATGCATGAATTGCTATCTGTGAGGCACGCAGGGCTGCAACCTGCAAAAGCTGAACGAGATGAGATGGCACAGGATGGCAGAGAGATGCTAGTACTCTGTACGTAGCCGGTCTCGCCTTCTACGGGGTCGGCGAGCGGGACGGTGCGGCCGGTGCTGCTGGTGACGGGGGCCTAGGCGCTCGTCGCGGGCGAGGCGGCTTGTTGTAGAAAGCGTTCCCCGGATGGCAATCCGGGGATGCGGCGTGTCTGAGCCCTCTACAAGGACGTCGGCCTTGCTGCCACGGTCACCGCGCTGCGGACCTGCGATGACGTCGCGCAACTCGCACCCGTGACGACAAGCCTGGTCAAGGGTGCGTGGGTGGTGGCCCCGGCATGCGCGGGCCGAGCGAGGGGCGCTTGAGCGCGATGCCTGGCAAGCGTGCGCAGGTTGTGACTGGGCGCGTGGCGGCGTGAGTACTGGCGCGCGGTTGTTCCCCGCACGCGCAGGCGCAGCATGCCTACCCCTACGACCCAGGCGGGCAAGGTTGCCTCCTAGCTCGGGTCATGAGGTGGGACCACCAGCTTGCTCGAATGACCTGATGGGCGGGCTCGGGCGGCGGCATGTGCTTGCCTGCCATGGTGGCTGTCCAGATAGGCAAAACCGCCCTGCAATACCAGCCAGGGGGTTTTCTAACCGGCTTGGCAAACTTTAAGGTGCTAAATACATGGTTTTGTAGATAGAGGGGTTAAGTAGACACCCAATGATACATGAGGGGGTTATTTAGACTTTTTCCTTTAATGAAATAACAATATTTTTATTTTGTTTTTTTTCTCTTTTCCATCTATATCATAAAAAGTCCAACATAACTATGCATACGAGACCATTAAGACGGTCTCCGACAAGGAACTCATATGGGCATCCAAATCCAAAATCGGTAGCAAGAGATCCAAAATCAGCCTCTAACAGAGTACCTATACGAGAGACCTATTTTGGGTTGCCTGAGAGGCACAACCCAAATATGGACATCCTCTCTCCTGGAAACGCATTTGCAGAAAGGATTCTCTTTTGGGTCTTGTTGTCGGAGAAAATGTCGAATATGTATTGAACATTTTGTATGTAGCGTTACCAAAAAGACGAATAAATCTTGTATTTTAGGTACCGTTGTTGAAGATAGCCTAAGATAAACTAGTAACGTGGTTTCCCTAAAAGAGTAGAGATGACCCAAGAGCGAAGAGGCAATCAGAAATCAGCTAATCTCAAAGGATGGATATGTAAAAAATTCCCAAAAATCATTAAAATTGCCTATCCAGATCGTCACATTGGCTGCACCACTGACCCGCCCCACCGGAACCTTCACGAACAGACCCTGTAAACTTTTCTAACCGATCTACCCACGTCCTCTAACCTAACACTATCCAGACCATGACCCCACACGCCAGCGCACACAGTCCCAGGCATCTTAACTTCTCCGTTACTCATGCTTAAAGCGCTTTCAGCACGCCAAGCCGCCAGTGCCCAACAGTAGCAAGTCCAGATCTAGCTGCTACCCACGCAGCGACAGCGCCCACGTCTACTTCTACGCCAATGACTTGTGGGCCTAGATCAAGTGTAGGTCCCGCTCGTCACTTGGAAAGAAATGATACGTTCGGGTAAACTTCGAGCAGGAAGACCGGATCGGGAAGTGGCACGTCCCGAGCACGAGCTCTCGTCAACCCCCGACTCCGTCCGCACTCCGTACCCGTGACTTCCATTCCAAAGCACCCCGCTCCTTCCTCCCGTGCCTACACCTCGACGATGCCAAAACCCTAGCGCGAACCCCGCCTCTCCCCGTCCTGTTCCTCGTGACGCGGCGGCAGCCATGGCGGAGCCGGCGCTCCTGGACCCCTCCCCCTTCGATCTCCGCCACTACCCGGCACACCTCTTCGACCCGGACCTCCCCCTCGCCGCCGGCGGCCTCCCGCTTGGCGAATTCGCCGGCGACGACGGCTGCGATGGCCTGGAGTTCGACCTGCCCGTAGATTTCTCTATCGACGACTTCCTCCTCCGGTCCCCCGACCGCGGGGACGACGGCGACGACTCCGGCGAGGGCTCCGCCGCCGGATCCGGCCCCGCCGCGTCCTCCCCGGCCACCTCCGGGGCCAACTCCGCCGTGGCCAACGCCGGCGTCCGCGAGGTGAAGCACGAGGACTCGGACGAGGGAAGGAGCGGCGCCGCCCCGAACTGGAGCCTCAAGCGGAAGCAGGCGAGTCCCGGAGGAGCGACCTCGGACGGGTCCAAGTGCCGCCGATCCGGCGATGGGGAGCTTTCCCCGTCTGCATCGGCGTCGCGTGCCGTCGCGGAGGACTCCGACGAGAGGTGCGCGGGCGGCGAGGAAGAGGACAAGCGCCGGACTGCGCGCCTGATGCGGAACCGCGAGAGCGCGCAGCTCTCTCGGCAGAGGAAGAAGCTGTACGTCGAGGAGCTGGAGGAGAAGGTGAAATCGATGCACTCGGTGATAAATGACCTCAATTCTAAGATCTCCTTCATCGCGGCCGAGAACGCCACACTGAGGCAGAAACTCGGTGGTGCCGGGGTGAGTGGCCCGCCACCTGGGGTGTATCCACCGCCACCACTGCCGGGCATTCATTTCCCCTGGGTTCCTGGGTATGCAATGCGGCCTCATGGCTCCCATGTCCCACTTGTGCCAATCCCACGATTGAAGCCACAGCAGGCAGCAGCTGCAGGGAAGGTATCCAAGAAACAGGAGGTCAAGAAGTCTGTGGAGAGCAAGAGTAAAACCAAGACCAAGACCAAGAAGGTGGCAAGTATTAGCCTTCTTGGTTTGCTGTTTGTTGCACTTGTCTTTGGTGCTTTTGTTCCTGGGTTCAATCATAGTCTTGGATTGAGAGGAAGGAGCGACAATGTGATGTTTGGAAATTTTGGCCATGCTGATGCTATGGTGTTTAGTGTCACTAACCATGGTAACGGACCTAAAGGTGGTTTGAACAGTAGTGACATGATTAGTACTGATCCTGGAATGATTACTGGGCATGCTGATGGAATGGGGCAGAAGCATCAATCTGCAAATAACTCCAGTGAGATCTTGCCTGCTTTGTTGTATGTGCCGAGGAATGGAAAACATGTTAAGATCAATGGCAATTTGATTATTCATTCTGTGCTTGCAAGTGAGAAAGCAGTGGCACATAAGGCCTCAAATGGTCAGTCAGTTAAAGATCGTAAGGATACCAGTGTTGCTATAGCTCGCTATCTGTCCCCACCTGGAAAGGATATGAATTCAAAAGAGATGTTCCCGCCAGATGCACCAATGCCACAGTGGTTTCGTGAAGGAATGGAAGGTAAGCACGTTGATGTTTAATTTGTTTAGCAATGTCATATTCTTTGTTTATTTGTGGTAGCACATTCACCATGAAATTCATTTGTACCATGTCTAGCATTCAGACATCCTCTTATGTGATGTGTATATAATATAAAATTTAGAACTTCACCAATTAAAAATACGAATCTAAATGGTAAGTTTGAGCAAGTGATTTGTGGAAAACACGTGAAAGCAAGTTAGATTGGGAAATAAAGCTACCACCTTGAATCATAATTAAAGGACGTTTTGGTTGGACAACAAAGTTGACTTGTAATTAGTTATATTTTGCTGTCCAAAATGTCATCTATTGCGACCTGAGGGAGTATAAGTTGCCAGCTATTAACATGACATGGTAGCGTGGCAAGAAAATGGAACTATGTCCATACTTGAGGTATCTTTCTTTTAGGGGGGAGGGGGGTATCTATAATTGTGATGACCATGCCATATGGACTCATAAGAACTTGTGTGTTGTTATTGCTTGATTATATAACTTCTGTGGCCATGTACAATGGCAGTAAGGAAATTTCAACTTGGATGGGGTGATCTTTGTATGCTGATCCTGCTCTCTTCACCCATTTCTGAGGTTGCATACAGTGCATACTTAAATTTGCAGCCTATGCTCACAAAATCTTTCAAGCTTTAAGCCTAGTTCAAAGTTCAAACTTGGAAGTAAAGTTTCTACATCTTAGGAGATAGTTTTTGACCTCAAATCTGAAGTTTGCTGTCTTTGATCAGAGATTTAATTCTAGCGGTTGCTTTTCCTGATAAAATGAGGAGAGGCAACAAATTGGAACTCTCAACGATAAAATCTGTGTTCATTTTTTTGATATTTCAGTAATGTTTAGTAGGCATTCCAGAATATCCAGATTTTTGTCAAACATTTCTTGTCAGAATCTCCAACTGTCTGGTTGAGATTTGATACTCCTTGAGTATTTATCCATAGTGTCTTACTCTGGGATTTGTGTGTAACAATTTTCAGGACCCGTTTTGAACTCCGGAATGTGCAGTGAGGTATTCCAGTTCGATATTTCCGCAGCTTCGGTCAAATCTGGTGGCATTATACCTGCTTCTCCAACTGTGAACTCCTCAAGTGTCAATGCTACCCAGAAAATTCAGAAGCCTGCTCCTGCTTATGGGGGCAAGCTAAAAAACAGGAGGATCATGTATAACGAGGCGATTCCACTCACTGGAAAAACGGTGAACAACACAAAGCCTCAGTCTTTTAACAGCACTTCTGAAAGCAGCAAGGTACCTGATAGCAAGCCAGCATCATCAGTTATCGTCTCTGTGCTAGCTGATCCCAGGGAGGCTGGCAATGGGGATGGTGACCCAAGAGTATCACCAAAACCCCTCTCCAGGATATTTGTCGTCGTACTGCTTGATGGTGTCAGATACGTGACTTACTCGTGCACACTTCCTTTCAAGAGCGCCAGCCCCCACCTTGTGAACTAACCTTGGGGCCAGTGCAGCTTTTTGGTTCATGAGTGGCTAGATAGTTTGGTGAATCTGATGCATTGGAGGTAGATGAATACAGTCATGTGGCGTTGCTTGCTAACAATGGAAATAGACTTTTAAGACTTGCACTCGGCCTGAGGTAATTTGACTTTGTCGAAGGTTTGTAGTGGGGATTGGCGAAATGTTCTGCAAGTTCAACCTTAACACATGAGGTTTGTGCTTCTATGTAGTCGAGTTCTTATACTCACCTCTTTATGGGGTATGATCCTGTAATACTCTTTGATTGCGGAACTGGAAAATGTAACAGTTGATGAGGGAAGACAATAACTGAAAACAACTTTGTACTAGTATAGTAGTATATATAAATATAATGAAGTGTTTTAATGATTAGTTGATGCCTCGCTCTTGAATTTCGAATGTGTTGTCTGCACTATTATCCCTAGATTAGTGAAAAATGTTCGACGAACTTCGTTATGGATTATATTTATTGTGAAGGAAGCCGTTTTATAATTTGCAATAACAATATATTTGCCCTACCCAGGTATACATGGCCATCGGGCCGTGCCGGCCCGGAACGGTGTCGTGCCTCAATGGGCCGCCGTGCCTGTCGGGCCGTGCCTGGCCTTCGGCCCAAGGTACGGTCCGTGGGCCGTTTGGCCGTGCCATGCCGCCCGTTGGGCACGGCCATTTTCACTGTGCCGGGCCGGCCTACAGCCCGACAGGTAAAAAAACACCTCCAAAAAACCACCAAGTGCTGAAACACTTCATTTTCAAATTTCAACAAACAAAAGATCACATTTTCATTCACATTCACACACAGTTATCAACATTCACATTCATACACAGTTATGAACTGATCTGATCAACATTCACATTCACACAACTGTTAACTGATCAACTGATCAAGTTACCATTTTCATTCACAGTGACAGACTGACAGTTCACATCACAGATCACAGCACAAAGACAAAAGGAGACTAGATTATATGAAAATGATGATCAAAAGGAGCTGTTTTGTGCGATGCCGCCTCATTAAAAACCTTTCTAGGTAAAACTCACCCTTGTGAGAAACCCTAAAAAGGAAAAAAGAACACCATTATCTGTTCAACAACATACCAATGCTGTGCAGTCAACAATTCTGAACCATAATTAGAGTTAAGCTACACAGAAAATACTTCTTTGTATGGTAGCAAATGCTTAAGCATTAAATAGGTGGAATTCCATCTAACATCCATATCCAATCCAAACTTTCTAGGCCTTATACCCTGAGAAATACAATAATTTTTGAATAATGCAATTCTTTGATTAGAGGAATTCAAAAAGTTTATTGCAGTTCTGAAATCTTCAGTAAAAGGTTTCAACCTCTTCAAGCCAGATTTGACAATGAGATTAATGATATGACAGGCACAACGCTGATGCACAAGCAAATACTTGACCTTGTGAGGATCATTATGTGTAGGTGCAGGATAAGAACCCAAGTAACCAAAGACAGGTTGCAAGATATCATAAGCCTTAGAATTAGCTGAAGCATTGTCTAAAGTGACAGCAAAGATCTTGTCAATCAACCCAAACTCCTCAACCACAACAGATATCTTCTCAGCAATGTTTTCACCAGAATGTGACACCTCAATTAGCCTAAAACCTATAACCTTTTTCTGCAACTCCCAATCAGCACTAACATAATGAGCAACAACAGAAATATAGTCCTCCTTAGCATCACCAGACCAAATGTCAGATGTCAAAGACACAGATGAGCAAGCAGGAAACAAAGAATTCATAAGCATAGAACGTTGCTCAGCAAACAATTTACCCATATCTCTAGTAGTGGCCTGTCTGGAAACCTTCTCAAATCTAGGGTTATGGGCACGCTTAATGTAATCCTCTCAGGCCTGTGTCTCACCTATGCCTAATGGAAGGTCAAGCCTAGCAATCAACCGGCACAACTCAATACGAGCAGTAGCAGGGTCATACACCCAGTTATGCAAACCATTAGCATTCAGAGCAAGCCTAGACTGGACCCTCTTATCGTTATCATGTTTAGCCTTGCAAGATTTCTGGTGCCTTTTCAAATGACCAGTGCCAGCAGCAGATCTAGCAGTATACCTCTTGCCACACATTTTACAGATAGCAGCTACTCGTATGTTATTTTCCTTAATCTCAGTGAAATCCTCCCAAACAGCAGATATGAGCTTACCACCACCACCAGTCGATGAGGTACCATGAGTGTCAGTGGAGGCTGCCACCCCACCGTCGTCGTCGCCGGCATCGAGATCAATCGGATGGGTGCCATCACCGTCACCGAGATCGATGCCGAACAGCCCGGCTGCATCCTCACGGATGTCGTCGTCGTTCTCCACTTCCAGAACCTCCCAATCCGAGGCCGAGGGAGGGGGGGAGGGGGACGGCCGGCCGGCCCGGCCCCGGCCCCTGGCTCCAGCTCCAGCACCGCCCCTCGACGGTGGACAGGGGCGCTTTGACACTGGTGGGCTTGCCATGGCGCCTCCAGAGGAGGACGACACGGCGTCAGGCACCAACCTACGAAGAAGATGAAGAAGAAGATTACAAATTTAGAACTTACAAGAACAGAGACAAGAGAGTGACAGTGAGTGAAAGAGAGAGACAGATCTAGGGTTAGGGTTTCGACTCACCTACGCCACCGGAGCCCAGTGCCGGAGAAGAGGCCAGGGGCAGGGAGCCAAGAGCCCAAGACCGAACCAGAGGAGAGAGACACCGGTTAGAACGACGGCGAGCGGCAGCGGAACGACTGACAGGCACAAGCCACTCACATGGTAGTATGGTACATCGGAGGAGGAGAGGAGGGAAAGGAGGGAGGAGAAGGAGAAGAGGGAAAGGAGGGAGGGAGGCGAGGTGCAGGACTGGCGGCGAGGTCACCGGAGCAGGACCGGCGAGCACCAGGCGAACGGCGGCGACAGATCGAGGACGAGGCGTCGATGCACCACACGCGAGGCGAGAGCGGAGAGCGGTCAGCGGCGAGGCGATTGGAAATTTGGAATGTGAAGCTAGGGTTAGGGTTAGGGGCGGCCCGCAGCGGCGCCTGCCTTTTATATCAAGAGGGAGAGCCGGGGAGGGGGCTTGTTGGGCCAGCCAATGGGCCGTGGGGGCACCGGGCCGCCTCTTTGGACTGGGCCGTGCCCGTGCCGTGCCACGGGCCAGGGTGGCGGCCCAAGCCCGTCCTGGTCGCTCGGGCCGGGCCGGCCCGGGCCCGGTGGCCACCGTGCCGTGCCGTTCTCGGGCCGGGCCAAAACGCCGGGCCGTGGGCCGGCCTGCGAGCCCGCGGGCTGCATGGCCATCTATATACCCAGGCTGCGTCTTTCGATATATCAGAAGACCTATTACATTTTGATTTTCACTTTGCATAAATTTGATTGTTCAAATGAACACGCGGCCTCGTATATGACCCGGAATAAACCTCTAGTCTAAAACCCACTCTTATGGGAAAATTAGCTCAGTACCATTAAAAGATCCGATCCTTAGAAAAATACCATTGAAAGATTGAATTGCAGAAAAATAAAAGGTTCGTCCGTTGTAGCCTTTTAGCATTCCCGTTAACTTCATGTTAGCTGGAGGAAAAAAAATCGGATCCAACTTGAAAGCACCGACATGTCCTGATTCCTGACCGGCTGGCCCAAACACACCTAACCTGCTGAGGAAAGCACGTACGCACCTGGTCGCGACCTCCGGTGGTGCTCTTCCCCTCGGCGGCGCCCCCTCGTCCCCTCGGCGGCGGCGCTCCTCCCCTTGGCGACGACGGCAGCGACTTCTCAGGCCTATCCCCCATGGTGCGCCCCTCTCCATCTATTTTTTCCTTGTTCTTCATTCTTCTTGTGCTCTTCTTTCATGGTCTGAACCCTAGGTATTGGGGATTCTGTAGTGCTGTGACAAGGGATTGGTGATTGGAGTGAAGATGGACGCTACTGAAATTCCAGAAGGGTAATCTCCTTGGACACACGCTATATTCTTCCAATTTGTATCTATTTTGCTGGTATTTTCCCTATTTTTGTGTGCACATGGCTATGTGAACGTACTGAATGAGGACCTGATTTTTTTTTGTGAATTGGGCCTTACTTTTTCCCCCGTGTTCCATGTGTTTCGGGCTGCATATCACAGGATTGATCCAAAGAATGTTTGTAGAGTAGAGGTCACTGTGAACTCATACTTCAGTACTATACATGGTAAAAAGGTCTACAATAGGGGCAGAGATGTAAGCTGGGTTGTTGATTCAGAAAAGTATTCAGTCATTAATCTAGAGAAGGATATTGCTTCGCACTTTACATGGGACAACCGGACAACAACCAGCAGGCAATTTTCTGGGTTGTAAAAGGGATGCATTGGACATGCAAGTTAATTTCAGATGGTCAACAACCTGCATAGAATGAATGTGGTAAGTTAACTGGTAGGATGAGTGTTGTACTGTTGTACTACCCATATACAAACTTATAATCCAAATGGTCGCCTGCTTGGATCTGCCTTGCTCTCTCATTATTTCATAGTACAGCATTCATCTTTTATGCTGTCATTGTTGTGGTCGAGACTTGTGCTGTGATTATGTCTCTAATTGATTCTGCTGTGCTTCAGGTTCCTTGGCTTTCACGGTCATCCGCAAGTCATTCGACGCACGAAAGGTTCTTCATGGAATGATATCATTTCTATCTTAGTTAATATTGGGATATGTATGCTTGATGTTGAAACTACTGAAACGATTCATATAAATTGGATTACAAAGGCCCAAATAGGCAAATAGACATGATGTTAAGAAACAATATAGTAAGATTCACCATGCATCTCCTGATCTCCACAGTTAAGTTGTCAGCGTTCTATTGGTGGTTCTGTGCTCCCACTCAGAATGGAAGGCAACATTTTGCCTTTTTCATAGTTATTCACCCATTCTAGGCATCCCCCATGTCAGCAATTTGTTGAGTGCAATAGTAATGACATTATGGTCTCATGAAAATTGTGATCTTCTGCAATAGTGATAGTATTTTGTCATATCTGCTTGCTCCAAAGTCCAATCAACTAGTTTATCTATGTACTTATCCTTTCGAAGACATATTTATATGGAATTCATCATACAAAATTGGATTAGTTTGCACCGCATTTGTAACTGTATTTACTTCTATTAGTATCAGAAAATGGATATATTTGTTCATACCATCAATAATAAATACGTGTGACTTCTACAGGTTTTGAAAGAACCTCAGTTCACTTACATTGTTGATATGGATGTTAAGAAGATTCTTGATATTAGAGCCAAGGGCATGGGATTTTATTGCTCGGTTGGAGCCCAAACTTGGAGCTGTAGAATACATGCCTGAAGAGAGGTTAGCAGCTGATCTGGTCAGCATGCTCAATGTTAATAACAAAGGTTCCAATAATGTACTAGGAATCAGGGATACTCATAGTGGTATGATTTATCATCAACAAAAGAAGCCGCGAGTGGCAGTTATAGGAAGTGGACCATCTGGCTTGTTTGCTTCCCTTGTGCTAGGTGAATTTGGTGCAGAAGTTACCTTATTGGAGCGTGGTCAGCCTGTTGAACAGAGAGGTCGTGACATTGGTGCGCTAGCAGTTAGGCGAATTCTACAATCAGAGAGCAACTTTTGCTTTGGCGAGGTATTCTAGTGATTCCTAGTTTTCTACTAAGACATCACAAAATGATCAGTGGGGTGAGTTGCCTTTGTTAAGCAATATTTAAATAGGTAATTTGTTGATTTAGTGTATTTAAAATGAGCTATGTATGTTGATTTAATAATCTGAAAAATGAAGGCATACATGTTCCTGATGAACTGAATGAATTATAAAAAAACATATGGATCGTTTAAGGATGTTCCTGATGAACTGAATGAATTATAAAAAAACATTCAGCTGTAACCTTTCATACAACCTTTCCATTTTGGGAAGCTGTTTTCATGCACACATTTACTACACTAAACTACTTTCTTACATACAATTAAAGCCAACTCACACTGAATTATTGAGTCTAGCAATTTGTGAACTCCTTTCTTGATTAAATGAGTCTTGCCTTTTTTATGCATTATCTGGACCCTTAATATGCTTATACTTGTTTAGTCTGATACAAGTAGTACTTTTGGCATGAGATAGGCCCCGGAACATGATTTTGGAATATCAAGAACCCATTTGGGTACTAAAAGGAGTGATCAAATAATTAATCCAGTGTTCATGTTCCTTCAAATCTTAAATCCATCGATTCTTGATCTTCTGTTCTTAATCATAACAGGGTGGTGCAGGTACATGGAGTGATGGGAAGCTGATGACCAGGATAGGAAGAAACACTGATGGTGTTCAGGCTGTGAGAATCTTCCTGCCTACATCAATCTATTTTCAGTATAAAGCTTTACTCTCATAGTCTGATATATCATTTTCTCAGTAGTGCACTATTTTTTCACGATGTCCAGGCATGAGAAACTTCCTACTGTACCTCAACCTCAAATATTGTTTTGTGTAATAGTCCGCTTTCATGTTCCAATTGTCCAAGAGCTCATGACTTTTTTTGAATGAAATCGCTTTGATATTTGTCCAAGTTTTTTAAACAACATTTTTTTTATAAGGGATTTTTAAACAGCAGTGTTATCCTTTGAGGACCTGTCAGTCACCAGGAGACCAGGTTCTAGATTCCATGGCATCGGACAAGCTAATGGCATACTGATCATGGATAGGCTGACCAGTTCGGACGATTTTAGCATAAACTTTTTGTTTGCGGTCATTGCAATTTATTTTCTTCAGAGATGTGCCATTGCCTCCTGATCGAAGGAACTAGTGCTGTGATTTTTTTTTTGACTACACAGGAGAGTGTGTGTCATTTCATTAAGAAGAGTACCAAATGTACAACACCAAGACACCACACACCAAACCCACCCTTGCACTAGATCACAATGAGCAAGCAACCCACCTTCAATCACAGAAAAAGACCACAAAGAACAGAAAACAGAACCTAGATAAGGTTCCGGATGCCCTGAGCCCTGGTTGAGCTCCATAGGGCTCCTTCCTCTTCTAACCACCAAGGAAATATTTGGAAGCATTGTTGAAGACTCGGTCATTGCGGTATTTCTAAATCTCCCATGCGATTAAGATGATCAGGGAGCCGAGGCCATTTCTGTGTAGCCTGTCCACTGACTTGACTGCACGGCTCCAACAACAGGAGAATTTAAGTTTTGATTTTTTTAAGCCTCTTTAACTGATTTATCAGGCATTTTCTACAGTTTGAGCTTTGAACACATTGGTTATTTTAGTTACCGTGGGTCTTGTATTGCAGGTTATGAAAACATTTGTTCACTTTGGAGCCCCTCCAAACATTTTAGTTGATGGTAAACCACACTTGGGTACTGATAAACTTGTTCCACTGCTGCGAAATTTCAGGCATCACTTAAGAAAGTTGGGTGTAAGTTTCAGCATATATGTGTTTATTGAGCTATGTAGTTTCTTTTGTTCTGCAGGATCCATTGCATTGATGCACCATATTCCTTTTTTTTACAGGTTACCACAATATTTAATGCTAGAGTAGATGATTATAGTGGAAGATGGGCAGGTAAAAGGAATTGTGGTCTCTGATGTGGAACTACGGCCAGGTTCTGCCAGCCAGAAACTAGCATTTGATGCAGTTGTATTGGCAGTTGGTCACTCAGCTCGTGACACATATAGTATGCTTTGGCAGCATAATGTAGACATGAGCCCAAAAAGTTTTGCTGTAAGTTGCCTATGCTATTAAAATCGTATTCTAGGTTGATATCACTTACGTTGGTTGTATCAAGTGGTCACATGGCAGACAATTTATAATGGAAGATATGAGGCCATGCTTTTTAAAATGCAAAAGTTCATTGGGTGGCATTGTGGAAATGAAAATTTAAAAATTAAAATGATGTAGCACACATCCAATTCATGAGACAACCTGCTAATCCTGTGGATTAGAAACTAATGAGCTTCTGCACATTTCAGCATAGCTTATCAATGTTCTTTATTTTAACAATATCCCAGTACCCTATTTTACTTTCCAGCCTCAAATACAACTTTCGCATGTAATGTTGCTAGTAGTAACATTTTGTGCACCCACACAAATCGCACAGCTTCCTTAGAAATGCCTAATGTGAATTCATTTTTTGACTAAACTGGGCCATAAGTGTTTGGAGATTCTCCCCCTTGTAGCCTTTTATCAACTGTCGTTCACTTTATCCTTGCATGTTACACTACTAAATAATAATTGCTTACACTTCAGTTCATGTAACTTAAAGTCATGGTTCTTGTTTACAGGTTGGCTGAAGAATTGAGCATCCCCAAGAACTGATAAACAGTATCCAAGTAAGACCTTTTTCTTTATTCTGATCATCTTCTTTCTGGATGACACTGTCCAGTGTGATTACCATTATTTTTTCTCAAATGCGCAAGAGAGTTGCGTATCATTTCATTAAGAGAGAACTAGAGAAGGAATTGTAATTAAGAGAGAACTAGAGAGGGAATTGTAATTTTACCTTTATTACATGCATGATATTTGATGTTCAAGGCTATTTTCGAATGAGGAAAATTAAAGCCAAAGCCAACTATGCGAGGTTTGGAGTGTTAACTTGTTTCTGAGTGATCTGTTAGTAATCAAGGAAACAATAAAGAAACTGCCTATTGTTTCCAAGGTCTTTGACCCAGTTTTGTAATGCAGATAGCAGCTTGGATAGTTATCTTTTAAACAGAGAGCAGGGTAGCCTGTGTACTACAGGCTAAGGAACATGTGTCGTACTTGAATGAATTCTCTTACAATTATTAGACAGGACACTGAAGCATGGTACTGTGCCTTTGTTCCCGGGCTGTGACCAAGGGTCAGCCTTGGCCCAGGGTAGCTCAAGCTTTGCTTCCATCAGTGATTCTGCTGTTCAGTTATAAAGTAATACTAGGGTGAAAGCAGCGATGGAAATCCATCAACTGAATCATTTCCATAAAATATGAAACATGGAGAAATGGAGATGCAAATTGCCGGAAACAATAGTGGAAACAAAATGTACTATTTTAATATTTTGAAGTATCTGCTGTGCTCCTTTGATGTATCTGCACATTGTGGGCTTGGTAAATAATGATTTAATGCTCAACTACTTGTCTGCTTGGTGTAGCTAAGTATATGATGCATGCTATTGCTAATGTCACAAATTGCAGTACTCCGAACTGGCGGCTGAAGTACAGAGAGGACGTGGGCGGATACCTGTGGCAGATTACAAAATAGCGCAGTCTGTTGGTGAAAGAGACGCAGCGAATGAAATTGACATAGCTGAGCCAAGTCGTAGTTGCTACTCGTTTTGCATGTGCCCAGGTGGACAGGCAAGGCACTTGCTCTCTCCCTCCCTCCCTCCCTCCCTCCCCTCTCTCCCTTCTCTCTCTGATATTCCATTTCGTAATACGATGACGTTCCATTCAATTTTTTGAGATGACGTTCCATTCAATTTTTTGAGACATGCGTTCAGGTTGTTCTCACGGCGTGCATCAAAGTGGGCAAACTCAGCTCTTGTAGTCACTGTATCATCTCATGATTTCAAGCCATTTCAATCCCATGGTCCTCTTGCTGGTGTTGAATTCCAGGTACTGGTTATATGAGAATTATGTGTGATAACAACAGAACCACTCAAATTGCTGTAGTAACTTGCTAATGTCTACCTGTATTCAAATAGTGTACATTCAGTAAGCAACACGCTAGAATAATCACAGATGTCGCAACTCGCAAGAGGTTTTCTGACAACCTGGAAACATATTTGTTCCTCATGCTTGAATCAATTATTTTGGCTCTATACAACCTGGAAACATATTTGTTCCTCATGCTTGAATCAATTATTTTGGCTCTATACAACCTGGAAACATATTTAGTACAATTTGATTTGAGATATAAAGGCAAGGACTCCAACTAGAGTGATCTTACTGGTTAGTGGCTACTCCATCACTCTGCAAACGCCCTTGTAGAAGTTCTGTATCCAAGTTGGGTAGGAAAGACATGATAAACTATCCATATTGTCTGATCAGTTTCATCTTTTCTTTAAGTAAAAAAATAAAGTTGACTTGTTAGCGGTTCTCAAAGGATATCAAAGGAATAATTCTAGGGAGTTACTTAGCTATTTTTCTGTTATGGTACTGTAACCTATCTAATTTTAGATAAAGACTCAAATGGTCAAGTGGGTGGAAAATATAGAATTTTGTGCAAATAATGTAACAAATATACTGCCCACCTTTGTTCATCAACTTAAGTTATTGAATGGACTGGCTCATACATTCAGCTCAACAATAATTAATGTAAAATAATGACAGCTTAAATCACTGCCATCCATCTTAAAGTTTACGATGGATGTTCATTATGTTCTAGTATGAAATGTATGAGCATAGAGAATGTTCTACAATTTTTTTCTTCATTTGTAGTGCATTTTAATGGCAAAATTTCGCTCCTTAAGCTCACAAAAAATTGGTACTCATTGAAACCAGAGAGAATTTGAAAGAAGAGCAGCTATGATGGGTGGAGGGAATTTTGTTGTTCCTGCACAGTGTGTCACCGATTTTATCAGCAACAGACTGTCAGGTACTGGCATTGCTAAAACTTTTAAGGTAGTAAGTAATCATTTAGTTTTACTTTGATTAACCTGGTTGTCTGTTCCAGTTACAACACTGCCACCATCAAGCTACAGATTAGGAGTTCGTCCATCTAATCTCCATGAGCTATTCCCTCCTTACATAACTGAAGCTTTACAACAGTCAATAATAATGATTGACAGAGAGGTATGACAATTCTTATTTTGTGTTTGTTTTATGATTCAAATCCCACATGTGGTGATTCATTTGTAATGCAATATTTTCAGATGCCAGGCTTTCTTTCTAGCAAGGCCCTACTTCATGGTGTGGAGGTATGCAAATTGCTCTGCTCTTTCCTATGATTCTTCACCTGATAAATTTCTAAACACCAACTAGTTAAAACATGAGAAAGTCTACTTCTAGTTTGATAACGACTCGTTAATCATCTGCCCGTATCTCTATCAATGAAGTTTTATTTTCACCCTCCAGTGTGGGTTCATTTGTGTGTGTTTTGGTGCTGTTCTATTCTCAGTGTTCTTCTTAACGCCATGATACCCAGCTTTCCTGATTATTTGAGAAAAGAATATTTCCACCCTCTGGTTACTTTTATGCTTATTGTTTAAGATCTGTTTCCAGACTAGGACAGGTTCTCCCTTACAAATTTCACGACATGGAGAAACATACGAAAGTACATCACTGCGAGGATTATATCCAATTGGGGAAGGTGCTGGCTATGCTGGGGGCATATTAAGTGCTGCTGTGGATGGTATGTATTGTGGTTTTGCTTTAGCTAAACAACTTTCTCTATTCCACGGTGGTATAGAGTCATTTCTTGGCAAAGCACAAAAACAAACAGGTTTTGTAAAGTATTGAATGGCAGTGCCTAGTATTTTATTGGTCCAAAATTTTGGGGAATGATTCTCGCCATGGTAGCTTTATATCATAGGGCAATTTTGTCATGTTTATAGCCGCTGTGATTGCCTTATTGAATTCATCAACTAATTTGTGCACGGTTGATGTAGAAGGGCAGAGCAAAGCAGTGATGCTGTAGGTGAATGTTCTGGTATAGATATAGCTATGTAACAAATAATTTGTAGCTTAGCTTCCTATGTGGATGTTGTAACACCCTGGTGTTACGAGCTTGTTTAGCACCGCGCTTTAGGCCTAAGACGAATTTTCGAATCGAGTTTCTCGAATTTTTTATTTAAAACGTACCTGAGGCGATAAGCGAATTCTATGTGATTTAGTCTCGTGGACTCAAATAAACGCTTAAGATAAATTACGCATAGAAATAATTAGAAATGTCCGATAACGATTCTAGCAAATAAGTAGCGAACAGCTTGTTTAATTGGTTAAGCATGAAAAGCAACTTTTATAAATAGAATAAAATTCATAAATAAATAGAGCGATATATATATATATATATATATATATATATATATATATATATGAACTCATAGGTTTATTTTGATAAGCATGAACGGATGAGAGGGAGAGCGTAGCAGTTTTATTTATTTTTCCTGGCGCGGCATGGAGTGTACTTGTCTGGCATTGCTATTGATCCCTATCTCGTTCTCATCGTGGCCCTGTATTTCTCTGTATTACGAAGTCTCCTCATCCATCGCCCTCCATGCTCCCCGACCTTTGCTTTTACTTCTCTCTTGATTGCTTTTGTCTGCCTCCGCTAGTCCTTGCTGCCTCTGCTATCTCCGTGGCCGGCGAGCAAAGCTTCGACCCATGAATTCCCACGTCTCTGCCTCGGCCTACCTTGCTTGTCCCTGTCCTCTTGGCGTGCTCTCTGCTGTGTGCCGTGGCTAACGAGCAACACTTCAAGTCCCGATGCGCTAAGGCAAGCCAAGTCGTCAAGTCGGGTCACCTCCGCGTCGGCAGCGTTGCTTCTCTCTCTTTCTCTCCCTTTCTTTTCTTCAACTAGGAGGCACCGTTCTAGCTCCCGTCCGCCGTAGTCGATCCTCTTTTCCCCGCTCCTCGCCAGCGCTGAGCGCCCGGCCGGACGCAACCCGCCCGCTGCCGCAGCACGCCTTGACCGCGTCCACAGCCGAGGACTGAGCTACGCCGTCTCCCTCTCCCTTCCTCTGCTTGTCCGCGCCGCCGTTGCCCTGCCCGGACGCTGAACCCCGCGCCCTCAGCCTCGCTGCGCTGCCCTGCCGTTCTAGTTCCGCACGCTCGAGCCGTCGTGGCCGCGACACCGCCCCGGGGTCCGCGCCGCATTTTCGCGTGCCGCACCACCACAACGCCCCATCGCCATGGCCGCTCCCGTCTGCCATGGTCGCGAGCCTCGGGTACGAGCATCCACGGCACCGTCCTAGCGTGCCTCGCGCTCCCCTCTGGCTGCTGCTCGCCGTGGCCACGCCGTCCGTGGTCCGGCCCCTCGCGAGCACGCGCGTGTCTTAGTTCGCCATCGCTGGTCTTTTTCCCCGTCGCGCACGCGAACTCCACGGCGCCCGCGTGCGTCTTCATCCTGCTCCCCGCGCCACCGTGTCGACGGGAGCCGCCGCGGCCCTTGCTCGGACCTTCGCCGTGCTGCTCGCACGTGGCCAGGCCACGGCGCCCTACCCCGGCATGAGCAGGGTCTAGTCGGGGGCGCGCCTTGTCCGCCCGGTGCACGGGAGCCCGGTCTCGCCAGCCACCATGCCCCACAGCACCGTCGTCGCCAGTTGCCGGCCGTCGCGCCCACCGCTGCGCGTGGCCGCGTCTCTGCGGGCCACGGTGGGGAGAGTTTTGGCCACATCCTGGACCGCCTCTGCCTCGCGCCGTCTCCCTACCACCGGCGGGTGTGTAGGATGGCCGGAACTTGGTCGATCGACGTCGCCGTCTGGTGCTCCTCTGCTCCTCTCTATGAAGAAGATGAATTGAATGGGTATAAATCCAAGCTGAAGTATTATACAGGGTCTTTACTGCGAAGTACGTGACTCATAGGAATAGTATTTGTTGGACTGCGGGTTAGTTTCGAGAAAACACAGGGACACTTTTGCAAAATGGGCCGCTGCCGCATTGTTGTGCTGGGCTACGGTCGGTCGCTGCCCGGTCGCCGGTCGCGCCCCCGCTTGGGCCGGCCTGGGCCGCCCGTCCTGCGCTGGACCGCGTGTGCGCGCTGTGCTCTGGGCCAGTCCGTTGCTGCGCCGTGCTAGGCCGGCTGGTTGCCGAAGCGTCCGGGCCGCGCGCCCCTGCACGAGCCCGCCCCGTGTTGAACCGCGCCTGCCCCGCCTGGGTTGCTGTGGCCGCTGGTCCAGGCGAGCTGGGCCGCTTCGGGCCCAAGGGTCTTTTCTCTTTTTCGGTATTTTGTTAATTTTAGTAATCAGCTGAATGTTTGGAAAATTGGTAATAAATCATAGATAAATCATAAAAATACCAAACTAGTTTTGTTAGTCTCCTAAAATCATGATCTACCTGTTAGTATATTTTGTTCACATAGTTTGATAATATTCTTGGAAACTATATAATTAATTTAAGGTACTTAATATTGTAAAAATATAAACTTAAAGAAATTGTTGTGATAAATTGGTAATAGTGTTGGATCTGAAATTTTTACAGTAGGCTCCTTGCAATATTAGGTACCCACTGTAATTTTTGTAGCTCCAGAATAATTAGTTTGCTAAATAGATAATGATGTCTTATTTCGAATAATGAGTAAATCGATAGAATGAAATAAGGAAAACAATTTGGGTTTATGTAACTAAAATAATTATTGGGTAATAACGTCTTATTCGCCAACATGGATACGTAGCCTAAGTACGGACGTCGTTAGAGCGAGCTCGTTAGCTTGTGAGGCGTGATCGGATTTCTAAGCATTTTGGCTGTCGTTAATTATTTACATCTATGCATTTGCATCAATGCATATCATATAGGTACGGTGATGGGTCAACGGATCAAATGAAGGATGATTGGGAATCCGAAGATGGTGTAATGGTATTCTCTCTAGGAGATGATGCAATGGGCTTTCTATCTAGTTGATGGTGGATGATCTGAAGATGTAGATACTAACTTTTTAATATATATCTTACCCAGGCAAGCCCCAGTGCATAACCCCTACTTTCTGCAGTTTAAATTATATTTGTGCATTAAGTTTTAGGGAGTTGAATGAAACCCACTTGCATATATATCTTTATCCTATGAGTCTTATTAATATGACAGGATCGTGTAGAATGCTATGCTACAGGACTACGGTAGAAGTCGAGTGATGGCTGTCACTCGCGAGAGATAGGAAATATATTATTGGATTATTATCACTTGAAATATATAAATGGTGGAAAGGAAAATGGTGACCGGGCAGTAATATGGGTTGGGTATTGGTGGGTGTAAGAGGTTGTGTCACCGTGGACGCGGGGCATAGCTTAGTTACACTGTTTTCCCTGTCTGTGTCGATTAACGATCGATCGTTGCATAAGCCATCGAGGCAAGTCACAGACTTATTATCCCGAGCACATACTTGGGTATGGGCGCTTGGAAGACTTGTTGCTCTCTTGTCGCGGATCCGGCTCTTTCCGGACCGACTGTCAAGGTTTTATTTTGGTGGAGGAGGTCCTTGCACCGCACTGAGTTCGGGACTCAGGGGCGAGGGCTTGGAGTCCCAGTTTGGACGAGGACCTGGACATCCGGGACAGGAGAGTGATGGGTTGGTCCTGCTTGTGCCTTGGGTACAAGCGG
>NW_027096819.1:0-17874 GCF_019320115.1 Miscanthus floridulus | reverse complement strand
ACCGCCCCTGGTGGAAAGCGATCGGGAGTGAGCGCGAACAGCAGGAGCGCAACGCCGGCCACCCAAATGAGGAAGCCTGCGGCAGCGAGGGCGTGGCTGCCGTCTGTGTCGTCGTTGTCGCTGGGACCGGCGACGGCGTGGAAGAGAGCCGAGGCCCCTAGCACCATGAGTGTCGCGGCGGCTGCGCGGAGGAGCCGGCTGTGGCGACCGAGTGGGAGAAGGTGGCGGTGGCGGTGGAGGAGTGCTGCCGTGTTGAGGACGAGCAGCAGGACGCGGCAGAAGATGGCGGAAGCTGCCATTGGTATCCCAAATGTGGAGCACCGAGCAGATCCCAGAGCTTGGAGCTTGCAGCTGTGCGAGTGCCTTTTGGTTTGGCTGTGTGATGAAAATGTTGGTGGTATGTAACGCTACTTATTGGCCCGATGGCTGCTTAATCCTGACTATAGGTACATAGCCAACGCTGAAAGTGATGTTTACAGCCAAGGCTGTGTGATGAAGTCGCTTCCAGAGCCAACAATGAAAGTGATGTTTACAGGCGGCTGTGTGAACACAGGCCAGCCAAGGCGGCTGTGTGATGAAGATTGAAGTCAAGCCAAGGCTGTGTGATGAAGTACCGGAAGGAAACTATAGGTAAATTAGCCAACGCTGAAAGTAATGTTTACAACTAACGCTGATGTTTTTATCGCCCCGGAAGGAAACTATAGGTCCTCGGCCAGCCAACGCTGGAAGTGATGTTTATTAAACAAACTGTCTTTTCGCCGTAGGCCACTTGTGGATCACAGGTTGATATAGCAAGCCGAATGTTAATTAATTATGATATACGGTGCACTTATTAATAGACATAGCAAGCAGAAATTTGGTTAAATAATTATTATATATACGGTGCAGTGCATATATACAGGAGTACTACATTGGCTGCAGATGTGGCACGGATTTGTCATGCTTCATTCCAGAACCCCGCTCTGGCGCTAGCTCTGCATCAGAGGAATTACAGAGACAGCACAACCATATAATCGTAACAAATCGGAACAAAGGAAGGCAATGTTGAGATGACGTCTCATGTGCAGCCTTCGCTCAGAAACTGAATTTGGAGATATTGTATTGTTTGATAAATACAGGGAACAAGGAACAAACATATGCTGTTATATAAACTATATATACGCTTAACATCTACCTTACCGCCCTTCACAATCAAGGTATATTTAATCTTGAATTCTTGATTCTGAACCTTAGTAAAGATATCTGTTATCTGGTGAAGCTCAAAGCGGATGACTGTAGATGGATCTTAACCTTAACACCAATATCTACTTGTTAGCTTATGTGCTTGTAAGCTGTTTTATGTAATCCACGCATTCCAGGAATGATGTGGAAATAGACATTTGCAGATCAGATAATAACTAAAATACAAAAATGATTCTAATCCTAATCGCTCTTCTATCAAGTGCTAATCGCCACGACGTCGTCTTTCGCCATCAGCAACCCTGTCTGAGCCGCCTCCTGTACAGCTGCAGGGAAACATGTCGCCTATGGAGCAGCCGCCTTCGGTCCCAAGACCGTTCCATTGCTGATCATTGGTGTAATTTATTTGTCATGAATTAATGCCCTGTACGATTAAGACCATGTAAACTCTAGGTGTCTGGCACCCTCCATTTACCGGCTTGCCGGAATCTATGGAAAATCATTCAGGTGGGGCTCTCCCCCCTCCGGTGAAGTCTTCAAAAAAAAAAGTGCTAATCAATTAAATGACGAACTTGCCCTTTTAAAGCCTCTAATGCTTCTCCTTGTCTTTCCATCTAAATCTAAACAGTCCAAAAATTCTAGGCAATAATATTTCATAATTTGATTTCAACATTTCTTCATCTAATGAATCAAAGTGCCGCTACAGTAATTCAGTCCTAGCATTCCATGTAGAAATAGACACTTGCATATCAGGTAATAGCTAAATTACAACAATCAAGTGGCCATCTATAGAATGGAAACCCTTTTTTTCCTAGTGCCAATTTGTAGTCAAAAGTTCAAATGTTTTCAAACATGTTGATATTGCTAGGGCTCCCGCGGCGTGGGGAAAACATTGAGGTGTTTGATTATCTTCACTATCCACTCTGGCTTGCATCTTAGATGTAGGCTTTCGTTGGCCAGGCTCTGACAATACAAAGTATTTTTATTTGGTTGCTTGTATTCCTCTAGTCAGGATGCATCGGGTCGTTGATTAGTTGCATGAACTTCTGACCTAATTCAGAGACAATGCATACATCAAAAGCAGTCAAACTACATCATGCCAGCCAGACATGCAAGAAACAGATTTCAATCTCATTTCTGCAGAGCCAGGCTGATGAAGGAATCTTGGCACAAATAAATCGCCAGGCAGACATCCAAACAGTAGGCTAACACATATACATCCAACCAAACAAGCCCCAAATAATACAAAAGCACATCTTGTCTGAACCATACTTGAGCATCAATACTTTCTCTCAACTAGTCACTACCAGAAACAGTAGAATTGTCGAGTGCCTGAGGGTTTGCCAAGTGCATTCCATCGGGCACTCGACAAACATACCAGTTACCGAGTGTATTTAATGAAACACTCGGCAAACATATAGCACTAGGCAAAATACTACTTTGTCGAGTGTCTAATAAAAAACACTCGGCAAACTACAACAAAACACTCGGCAAAGACGGACACTCGGCAAAAGTGAGTCACGTGCGCTGGGCGTGCGGCGGCCATCTGACGGTCGTTGGGTGCGCCGCCCTGCCGTTAGAACTTTGCCGAGTGTCTGTTAGAGACACTCGGCAAAGACAGGGTATGCCGTGTATTTTTGTTTGACACTCGGCAAACTGATATTTTTGCCGAGTGTTTTTTGTTTACACTCGGCAAAGTATTGTTGTTGCCGAGTATTTTTTAATGGCACTCGGCAAAATAATAATTTTTTTCCTCTCCTGCCCTCCAAACTTTTTCTACTCTCCATATACAACATGTGGTACTACATGTTAAAATTTGATATATTTCTCGATCTGTTTGCTATATTTAAGTAATTTATTATATTTAGAGGAATTTTTTGGTTTAAGTCAAATTTGAACTGCAAGTGATACAAATAATGGAATAAATTGAGTGGAGAAATCATATTCATGTTATTGAGTCCATTTTGGGGCCTTACTCGGGAAATGAAAAGAATTTTTGAACATTTTGTTCAGGAAACACGACCACGAACGTGTGGCCAAATGATTTTTAAATTCTAAAAAAAGCAAACGAAGTCTGAAAATGACGAGATTTGTCAAGATCTCCTGATATCATACGTGGAGACTATGGAAAAAATTGAGAAGGTTTCGCACAATTTGTCACGTACGACCTTTACAAACCGAAGTATCTCCGAAGTAGAATCGTAGCGTTGAGAAGGATCCGGTAAGATTTGGAGTCAAAGTGACGGTTGAATTGGGGTTTGACTTCAAAATTTTTTGTATAGGCAATAGACAACATAGATTGGTTCACGTCAAATTTTGGTAAATTTTCGGATCCGTTTGATAATTTTAATTTATTAACTACAATTATAGTATTTTTACTGATATATATTAAATTTGCGCTATAACTGCATGAAATAATGGATTAATATTCGTAGAAAAATCAAATATGCATTGTTGAGTGAATTCGACAGGGTATTTTTAAATTACATCGTAACAAATTTAGTAAAACACGTTATGAAGAAGGAGGATGGGTGGTAACGAAATATCAATTTATTTTATCGAGTGTATTCTACCTGACACTCGACGAAAATAGTATTTGCCGAGTGTCATATAGGGGACACTCGGCAAATTCGTCGACCCGGCCCCACTGCACAGTACCGGCCGTAATGAAAATTAAAAAAAAATGCCGAGTGCCCCAATCTTGGCACTCGGCATACTCCTTCATATGCCCCCAAGGGCCCGCACCCCCGGCCCTCACCCTCGCGCACACAACACGCCGCACCGCACCGCACGCCGTCACCCCCCGCCCCACCGCGCCCCGCCGCGCCCGGCCCACGCTCACCACACGCGGCCACCCCCCCCCCCCCCCCCCCCCCCCCCGCCGCCTCCCCCGGCGCCGCCAGCCCTCGGCGTCCCGCCACCGGCGCTGCCCGCCCCGGTGCATCCCGCAGATTTCATTCTCTCAAAAACGACATGTGAATAATTTTTTCTGGTGTCATGAACCTCAGATTTATTGGTGAATAATTTTTTCTACATTCTTTTCCTTAGAGTTGATTTTGAGGAATAAAACAATGCCAAAAAATTGATTTGGTAGTTATCTTTTACTGTATATGCTAAAAGAAGGCTTAGCTTGTGAATGTACGAGAACTGAACAGAGCATTCTTCTAGCTAGAATTACTAAGAACCGTACATCTATTTGGTCCTCTAAATCATGAAGTGTCCAGTGCAGATAGCAGATGGTGTACAAGTGTGTTTTGTGGTAGGACAACGCTTTTGGATATTTGGTCCAAAGGATAGATAGCACTTTCTGTCAGGTGGAAAGTTAGTAACTTGCTAGTCAGTATAAAGCTTGGCTGGGCTTCCTACTCTCTGTTTTGGAACTTGAGTTTGCAACCAAAGAATGAATTAATATGATTCCCAGGAAGCTGATCAGATGAAGTTAAAACTCTGCAAATCATACACGTCATGCCACTTCAATAAGTCAGGTTCAACTTTGTGTTGTTTGACTTTGGTTGGATGTAGCCGTATACTGACATATTTACTGAACTCCTAGTGCTTTCAGTTATATAGTACTACAATATTGGGCGAAGGCGAACTGAGCATGCTGAATGTTGGTCCTCTGTGACTGACCTTTTTTGCAGCTTCCAGCAAACTATACTCCCTCCAGTTTCATCTGGATGAGTATCGATTAATGGTTCAGATTTCAGAAAGTAGTAGGACTATTTGGGCATGCCCGGCCTCTATTAGTTCCACATTCCAAAATAAAAAAATACTAGACTGAAACAGACACTGATGTATGGATTCTCGTCTGATCCTTGTTGGTTTTCCCACGGCAACTGACATTAGCTCTTGTTTGCAAGAAGCCGGCAGCGAAATTCTCCAAGGGCCCAAATGGGGAATAAGTTGCGATAGTTGGCGTAGTTGTAGTAGAGGGAGGAGTTAAAGCACCCAATGTGTTCCTAGCATGAAAAAAAGTTAAAGCATGAGGCTTGGTTGCTAAAATTGCTAACTGTCATCTGTCAGTAAATATATTATACCACTTTAGATGACACTTCAAGCATCTTACTAGCTGCAAACCAATGATAGTTTCAATTTAGAATTCTCTATTACAATTTATCCATTTTCATTATTTATTAGACTGTTAGCAGATACTTTATGTTTAAAAATAGCTATTTCCTATTGTCATTTGTTAGCACCTCAATTTTGACTACAAATCTGCCAAAACATTACTATTCTGTCAGGATAACTAAAAACCTGGCCAGGACACCAAATATCAGATAATGCGATTGTTCCAGATAGAGGATTGTATGATACATATAAGTCCACTAATGATCATGGCATACGTTGTAGCTATAACAGATAGTGCACATGCAAATGTTAGCAATCTAAACATGCACTGACTATATGCGTGTCTCAACTTGTAGGTTTTTGCCGCCACTCCCTGCCCCGCCCTGCCGCCTGGTTCCACCTTGCCCTCCTGCCGCCCCACAACTTCGAATTGCCGTGTTTTTGCAAGGTGAGGCATAAAAGACCCTTCTTTCTATATCATGTTCGTATATCACGTAATTTAACTAGGCGTCTCCCGTTCGAAAGAGATACGGTTGGAAATATGCAGATCTTTGCATATCTATAACCGTATCTGTTTCGAATTGTCCACGTTTTTTGGACAGCCCGAGGATGTGTAGATGCGGTTAGTTTCCATGCTCTACTCCGATCCGTGATAGAGTTTCGGTAGCATCTCCCTGTTATTCTCCGGATACACAATCTCCCTGACCTTGTTGAGTGGCAGCACCACATAGCCTGCTGTGTGCTTAACACCATGTTGCAACTAGCAGCAGCACGTAGATATGTGGATGCTTGCTAATTCCCTTATTTTTAACATGCAAGTAGCCTAATGTGTGCATAGCTCGAATTTAAGTGTTGCATTAGTGTTGAATGTTGTGATTACAATTACAGTATGCTGTAGATGCACACCTTTCGATACTGAAATTCACTTTGCAATATGAAGTCTAACACTGTTAAAAAGGAAGCTAACACTGTTTCGAATACTTCTCTTTTGTGCAGAATCAATCGGCGGCATCAAATAATCAGTCTCAAGACCCGGATTTGTCGCAGAGGTTCCAAGGGTCTACGCAGTGATTGCATTTGCATTGTGGCTTATTGTGACTTAGTTGTGACTTGTGATGATGGTTTATTGTAAATTGTGATGATGGTTTATTGTGACTTGTGATGATGGTTTATTGTGAATTATGATGATGGTTTATTATACTTGTGACATATAATTATGCATGTGATGATGTTTTATTGTGAATTGTCATGGTTTTTTGTGAATTGAGAGGGGTCCGTTATATGTGACAGATTAGTAAAGGGGGGGGGGTCTTGGTCGCTTTGCCGAGTGTAACACTTGGCAAAGAGAGGAGTTGCCGAGTGTCAAGGCAAAACACTCGGCGAAGAGACCATTTCCTGTCATTCTGGAAACCTTCTTTGCCGAGTGTTTTGGCTTTGACGAGTGTATTCCAATGGACACTTAGCAAAGTGACCATAAAATCTGACCGTTGCTCGCTTGTTTGCCGAGTGTTTTAGGCGTGGCACTCGGCAATGTGTCTAAACTTTGAAGAGTGTTATGGCCGTGGCAGTCGGCAAAGTTTACAAACTTTACCGAGTGTTTTCGTCCTGACACTCGACAAACTTGAGAAACTTTGCTGAGTGTTTTCTTGTTGACACTCGGGAAAGTTTACAAACTTTGTCGAGTATTTTCGTCCTGACACTCGGCAAACTTGAGAAACTTTGCCGAGTGTTTTCGTCCTGACACTCGGCAAAATCGACGTCACCGTTCCATCCTGTCAAATTTTTTTGCCGAGAGTTTATTTTTGCCAAGTGTTTATTGACACTCGGCAAACTGTTTGCCGAGTGTCCAATAAAAAAACACTCGGCAAACTACTGTTTGCCGTGCTGTATGCCGAGTGTAACACTCGGCAAAGCGTTTGCCGAGTGTTTTTGGGCCTTTGCCGAGTGCCGCTGGCACTCGGCAAATCTACTGTATCCCGTAGTGAGTAATGGTAATATTTGTAAATGATGAATTTTCTTGTCTGGATATGCATAGAGAGCTTGATATTTCGTTCTGCAGCCGGTGATCTTAATGTTGATTTATTGTAAATAGGGGTTGATTTTGCAGAATAGCTTTTGGTTACATGGTTGTAAGTGTAGACTGTAGAGCTTTAGGCCCGGCCCTGACGGGGGTCTAGGAGTGCCACCGCACTGGGCCCATGAAGCGACAGGGCCCATGGTGCATTTTTACGGTAGCAGACATTAGTAGTACTTCAGCATTCCTGCGGGCTGCGTATTGGCAAACGTCGTCGTCCGTCAGCCCCTACCGTTGAGTCCGCAAGTCGAGCCAAGCTACACGATTGATCGCAATCACGCGCACTGCCACGATATCCCAAAATCACATAAGGCTGCCTATTTACACCTTGCGCAGATCATATGAACGCATCAGATTTTGTGTGCCAGCAAGAGAACAACATATAGTGTACCTTTTTTTCTCGATCACGCAAAAGATTTACACATCTTTGTATTAAGGTAGAGAAAATATTTAATACAACACGCCTTGGTGGCGCCCTAGGTGGTCAGAAGAGTAGTACATGGACGCTCGGACCATTCCTAGTATACTTAAAGCTATGCTGTCATATTGGACACTAATCAACTCGACTTGTGGAGCTGACTAGGAGGCCTATGCCCGGGCTGCCGAGCGGCGACGGCGCTGCTTGCCATGTTGCCATCTGGTGGGAACAACTCACGTAACGCGTGCATATTACGAGGGTCGCCGATGTAGATTTCATCGTACGCCTTCAGAGTCAACATCGACGACGATGACATTCCGCTGGGCGCTTCGAGACAATGTCATTTGTATTGCATGCATCGGGAAACCCGAATTTTTTTACAATTTGGTCCTTTTTTGAAAGTTTCTCACAAATAGACCCCTGGCGGAAAGAATTCAGGAAATGGACCCTTGGCTCGGCGCCAGTATGACTGGCGCCGAGCTCAGCGCCAGCGTCTCTGGCGCCGAGCTGTCGGGCATGGTGGATGGCCTGCCAGGGAGCTCGGCGCTAGCCTTGGCGCCGAGCTCGACGCCGTAGATCTTTGCGCCGAGCTCGGCGCCATTCACTCTGGCACCAAGCTCGGAAATATCTATCCGGCCCGCGCCTCTTCCCCTTCCTTTCTCGCCCTAGCCGTCCTTGCCCACGTCGTCGCCACCGCCCTTGCCCGCTCCACCGCCGCGCCCGCGCCCCCGCCGTACCACCGCGCCCGCAACGCGCCACCGCTCCCGCGCCGTGCGCTGCCGCTGCTGCTCCGACGGCCGAGCCCGCGCCCTTGCCGCGCCGCGCCGCCGTTGCTGCTCCCGTGCCCGAGGCCACCCCTCCCGCCACGCGCCACGTCGTTGCCTTGGCCTCCACCGTCGTCCTCGCCCCGCCTTCCACCATCCACCGCCCGCGGGCCTCCTGCGCCCGTCGAGCCGGACTCGCCGTGCGGAGCGCCGGGCACCCCGCGCCCGCCGCGCGCCACCTCTATCGTCGGCCGCGCCACCGCCGGCCCCGATCTTCGCCCTGACCTACGCCCATCACCCGCCGACCCGGAAAGGTAAAAATTATGAATATGCAATGTACCTACTTAGTTGGTGTTTGTTATTTACTAGTTAATGTGATGACTCAGTTAGTTGATTTAGTTAGTGATTTAGTGAGATATATATGTAGATAGATAGAAACATAGATACATAGGTAAATAGATATAGTTAGATAGCTACTTAGATATGTAGTTATATTTTTAGTTAACTACATATGATCTAGCTATTTAGTGAGTACACTGTAAATATATACGTAGTTATTATCTTGATTACTTAGTTTGTAGTTAGAAAGTACTTGTTAGGTACTATCTATCGTCTAATTTGGACTAAAGGACATGTGTTTCGTTACGTTTTTTAAATAGATGGACAATCTAGTGACCATATATCATGGAGGCACGGTTGAAAGCGATCGCTATGGATATATTGAGTTTCTTGACATGCAAAGCGTGCCAGTGCTATTCAATGATAGGCCTTCATTTAGTGAGATGGTTGCAAGGGCTCGGGATGAGCTGCATTGCTTTGGAGATGATGACATTGCAGTTGATGGTGTACTGCACCTAGGTTGTCCTCCGAACATCTTCAGGCGAATGATCTCAATTGGTTGTGCGGATCAGTGGGAGAACTATGTGAGATCGGCTATGAAGAGCCAGCTGCAATGTTTGGACATGGTTGTGCGTCGGGTGTTAGTTGATCCAATCCCTCATGGGTTTATCCCAGTAATGGATCATCAGGCACACATCGACCCTCCCGTTCCGGAACCTTACCTGCATGTGGAGATTGCGCCTACAGTTCCCGATGCTCAATCTGCCCCTAATGCGGTATTTGGAGATGGTTGTCATACTCATGTTGCCGTGGCAGATCCTCCTTATGAGATCCCTTTGACACAGAATCATCCGAGTAAGTGTCTTAACCGCATGGTTTTTGGGAGATTACCCCGTTCCTTACATCTATTTCTTTCATTCTTTCCTCATTTCTGTAATGATGTTGTAGGAGACATTCCTAAGAATATGGATGTACCCTATGTTGCTGCGCAAGTGCACTTTGGAGATGGATTCCGTGGCTCCAATAGTGTTGAAATTATGCATGATTCGAAGCCATATGAGATGGCTAGGGCTCTTGATTCTGATGATGATTGTCCTGTTGGAGAGCTGACGGAGAGTGATGTTGAGATGATGAGGCGTATCTTTCCCGACCGCCGTGATCCTAGAGTTCACGAGTTCAGTGATCTTACTCATTCCGATCAGGCGTTTACAGAAGGACGTGATGATGAGCTCCTAGAAGCTCCTGAGGCTAGTCCTAACATGGTAATTGAGGAGGGGAGGGTGTTCAATGACCTCCCTGCCTTGAAGAGGTGGTTGCAGGCTTTTGCAGTGATACGAAAGAGGCCTTACAGGGTATTGCATTCATATATGGAGCGCCGTTACACAGTTGTGTGTGACAAGGAACGCTGTCCATGGAGGGTTTGTGCAAGGAAGCAATAGGTAACCAGAAAATGGAAGATCACAAAAGTTGTCAGGCCATACAATTATGCTGACCATGAGCTGACACTGAGGCGTCGGTAGTTGACATCTACCCTCATTGCCAAGCGGTTGATGGGAATTTTGCAGGGAGAACCCAACATGAAGGTGACGACAATTATCAGGACTGTTGAGGCGTTGTATGGAGGATATGTGATAACTTATGGTAAAGCATGGAGGGCTAAGCAGCGAGTGTGGAAGATGATATATGGGGACTGGGAGGATGGTTATGAGTAGCTACCAGTTCTTTTCAATGCAATCAAAGTGGTGAATCCAGGCATGCATTATGAGTACATCCCAAAACCTAATGCATGGAAGGATGGGAGGCAGATATTCTTCCGTGCCTTCTGGTGCTTCCCTCAGTGCATCGAGGCCTTTAGGCACTGTCGTCCCGTCTTCTCCATTGATGATACGTTCTTGATTGGCAAATACCAGGGCACACTTCTTATAGCAATATCCTGTGACATGAACAACCAGTTGGTTCCTTTGGCATTTGCTTTGGTTGAGGAGAACAATGACAGTTGGGGATGGTTCCTGAGGCTAGTCCGAATACACGTGGTTAGGCCTAGCAGGGAGGTTGGCGTCATATCTAATAGGCATCAGGGCATACTTAATGCCGTGCGAGAGCAATTAGAGGGGTATGCACCTTTGCACCATCGTTGGTGTACTCGACACCTGGCCGAGAATCTACTCCGGAAGGATGGTGTCAAGGGTAATTTTGATCTGTTCTAGGAGGTTGCTCGACAGCTTGAGGACAAGTACTTTAAGGAAAAGTTGGAGCAGGTCAGAACCGCATCAAATGCAGAAGGTAAATAATGGTTCACGGGTTTGATGAGGGATTTGAAGAAATGGACGAGAGCTCATGACGATGGTGGATGGAGGTACGTGTTTCAGTGCAGCAACATGGCAGAGTCATTCAATAAGTTGCTATTGAGGATATGTGGTATGCTCGTGAATGCAATCGTTCAATTCACCTTCTATAAGCTTGTTGCCTGGTTCAACGATAGACACACCCATGCATTGCAGTTGCGGAGTGATGGAGAGATATGGGCTCTGAAACCAAAGGCGCACCTAGAGAAGGCAAGAGAAAGGGCTAGCACACATGAGGTTGCATGCTTTGACCACGGCACAGGGACTTATCAGGTCGAGCATAGGGCGGTACAATGTCCGACGGCGAGGTTTGAGAATCGAGGATACATGTGGTTGTCCTCCAAGATTTCAAGTGCACTTGTGGTAAACCAAGGCAGCATCACTTCCTATGTTCTCATTTGGTGGCAGCAGCTAGGCATCGCAACTATAATATCGAGAGGAGGATACCTCATGAGTTCAGTGTCGACACGCTTGTGCACACATGGAGCCCCCGCTTTGTGCCATTCCGGGACCCTAGAGAGTGGCCTCCATATGATGGGCCAAAGTTCATTGTGGATCTAGCTTACCGTTGGAACAAGCGTGGATCAAGGCAGAGGACGAGGCACAGGATGGTTATGGATCAGATACCCGGAAGAACTAGGCGTGGGAGAGGAACTCCATTTGTTACTGATCCCGAGCAGTACGAGTGCGGCAAGTGCGGTAGACTTGGCCACAACTCACGAAGTTATCGTTGGCAGATTAGTGAGGTAGGACTATTGGTTTATATTATTATTTTATATTTGTCGTATTCATATATTTAATTATGCATGTCTCAATTTACTTATACATTTGTAAGTTTATGTTTCATTTTATATTGGAATTCTAATTCATTCACTTTTTGTAGGATGGAGCAATCCCACCTGCTCGACCCGACGTACGAGGCGACCCACCGAGGACGTCTCATAGCGTAGGGGCAGGTAATAATCTATAAGTTTTGTTCAAATTTTGGTGAGCGTACATGTGTTCATGAAGTAACATGAGACTATGTTTTATTCGATGCAGGACCTTCCGCACCTTCATCCTAGAACCCACAGTGGGTTCTTGGACATGCGGTACAACGACAGGTACACTCCTTTCCTGCAAAGAGCTGGCCTGGATGTCATCTCTTTTTAGGTTCATCGTGGGTTGCCCAAGTTCAACTCAGCGGCCATAACTATGTTAGTTGACAGGTAATAAAGTGAATCATTGCCTCCATTAATGGTTATTTGTTCATGCGATTGATTTTTTGACAAGTAATCTTGCTTTGTCTTAAATATAGGTGGCGGCCAGAGACTCACAGCTTCCACCTACCTTTCGGGGAGATGACAGTCTCGCTCCAGGACTGTCAGAAGATGCTATGCCTAAGGATTCACGGCAACCCAGTCACCGGGTAGTGTAGGTCAGAGGGCTGGAGAGCATGAGTGGAGGCCTTCCTTGGGCGTGAGCTTGGCGAGCAAGTGGCTCGCACTTCTGGAGTTCCCATCTCCTAGCTACGTGCAGAGTTTGCACAGTGCCCCGAGGAGGCAGATGAGGAGACAGTTGGGTACTACTGCCAAGCGTGGATCCTACACCTTTTTGCCTGCGTTCTCTTTCTCGATGCCATGGGTGATAGTGCGTCCTGTTTGTGGATCCACTGCCTCAGTGACTGGGACCAGGCGGGTCATTACAGCTGGGGTTCTGCTGTCTTGTGTTTTCTATACCGGCAGCTGTGCGAGGGGTGTCATCGGTCTTCGTCCAACCCGTCACTTGGTGGATGCGTGTACCTGTTATAGCTGTGGATGTGGGCTCGTCTTCCAGTTGGGCGTCCAGAGGTTCTGGATCATCGTGAGTGGTTCTAAGGTCAGCCTCCAAGTCGCCAGCCGATGTGGGCGTACCTTTGGGACCAGGTCAGGGTCCCGCACACGAGGATAGACCGAGCGTACATTGAGTTCACGAACGAGACACGCTGACGGCGTCTAGTGTAAGTAAATTTTATTTCCCATGCTACTTTAAAAAGGATTAGTATACCATCTAACATCTTATTTGGACATGTTGCAGGTGGAGTGGGAGCCGTATGGTGGAGAGGACGCACTTCCTTTTTAGCTGAGCAACGTTTGTGGGGCCGACAACGACTTCTATAGGATGAGGTGCCCTCTTATCTGCTTCTATGCTGTCGAGTTCCACCTACCAGATAGGGTTGCACGCCAATTTGGAGTGAGACAGCTTTGGCCTATGGCTTAGTTCTTGACTGGCGTTGACTTACACAAGTAAGTGTTTTCATATTTCAAATGTCCCATGATGATGGTCCATTTGTATTAATTTGGTGACACGTGTAGGTTGGATCGTCAGAGGAACAAGAAGATTTTTTATTGGGAGAAGCACCACTAGTCCTTCATTGAGGAATGGGAGGAGATGCACGACAACATGGACGACAACAACGAGCAGCACACGAACCATGAGTTTAGGCGGTACCAAGCTTGGTACCAGCATGCGACACGGTGCAGGCTGAAGGTACAGTGGACCGAAGCTGACTACACCGACATCGAGTCCTCCGACGATGAAGACGCGGCGTACGACCAGTCGACTCGTGCAGGCAGGCAGGTGGAGGCAGGGCCAATCTTGGATAGACTGGTAAGAAAATTACATTATTTATGTACGTTAAGTTGCATAACAATACATTAGGCGTTCTTGGACCGACATTAGGAGTTATCTATTTTAGTTAGTGCCACATTCGAGCCGTATCACCCTTACAATACGTTAGATTCTTGTACAAAAGAAAACCAAACCTATTGCTATCTGTTCAGAAGTATTATAACTAAGAACTTTGTTGCAGGGCAATACACTCAAATGTTTAGTTGAAGAGATTGAGCGCATTCGGCCGAGAGTCAGTGACGACTACATACTTGGCTTCCTAGACGTAAGATTTAAAATATTGTTTCAAACATATCATTAATACGTTACATTCTTTCAGTTAACATAGTTTTGCACAACAGAGGCTGTCACGTCGTCTACGCCGTGCGGCTGGGCGTTGTGGTTGCAGGACAGACACGACGCAAGACGTGCACGTTCCTTCCGCAGGTAGAGGAGGCTTGGGTTCATCTAGCCAAGCAGCTATAGGGGACGAGGACGAGGAGGACGATGAAGATGATGACGTGGACAAGAGGCACGATAAGCTTGGCCCTTCTCAGCTCCATGACGCTCCCTCGACTCATTCGACACCGCCTCTAGGCACTAGGCGACGCCATCCGCGTGACCCTTACACTCCAGGCACCAGCGCTCTAGGTCACAAGGGTAAGGGCAAGAGTAGGAGGCAGTGAGGGATGTGGTAGCTGTTAGTCTGAACTATTATGGATTTTGTATTTACTTTTCTGTGACTATTTGGGACTGTATGGACATTCTGGACTATTTGTACTTTGTAGGACATATTATGTTGGATGTGATGTTCGTTGTGGTTGCATTATGCTCCTTGAATGATTAAATGTTTGGAATATATATTGATGTCTCTGTTTGTAACTGTGGATGCTCCTAAAACAAAGTAAGTTCTTGCAAATTTTTCTCGTAAAACATTAATCATACTAAACATAGACTTATCTAGGGTTACCAAGAAACAGTGAACGAACCTATGATTTTTAGACAATACACATAGACTTTTTAGATACAAGGACAGCATCGAATTATCACATCACTGACATAGTACTGGCATGCAAGGAAGCACAACTCCACTCTATCTCCACCATCCATCTTATGACTGTTTGATCCAAGGACTGAGGTGAAGAGGCACACGGATCGCTGACATGGCACATTGCGAGGCCTCCATTCCTCCTCTCAACCTATAAATAACCACTCACTCCCTCTCATTCACACACACAACAAGGAAGAAGAACACTCCTCAGCATTTTATTTCGTTGTAGTACCAATGTCTAGAGGGTCATCCAGAGGGAGAGAAAAGGGAAAGGGAACTACCTGGGGGTGGGAGGGTCCTCTTGGTCCTGATTTCTTTGAGGAAGCTCTTTATGAGAGGTTCCCGGTTGAGAGCAAAAGTGATTTCACCAAGGAGGCACCACTTAGAGGATGCGATAAAAGGAAAGAAAAGTGGCCAAAATGCATGCATGGTGAGGACTGCCTAGTGCAGATGTTCACCGAGGGAATAGATGGAGGTCGTCGTTTCTTCAAATGTTCACGAGTATGGGTAATTGTTATTACTATTTGTCTCTTCAATATATTTCTCTAGTATATAACTTACATGACATACTTATTGTAGTCTTCCTTGTCCGAAGAAAACTGTGGGTTCAGTAGGTGGGTTGATCCTCGACCTATTTATCCGCATGCGGAGTACATCTACTACCTACAGGACCATATCTTCGATCTAGAAAGGAAAGTTAGCAGCGGTTACAAGGACGATGGATAGGACGACAACAACAATGGTGCTGATTCACAGGAGGAAATCTGCAATGACCCATATTGCACCTGCCCTAACCACAAGAACAGAGGGCCTCCCTCGTCACCCCCGCCACCACCACCACCAACATCGGGAGGCTACTATGGAGAAGGTGCAACACAATTTGCTATGTGGCCACACTACTAGGATGACTTTATGTTATTCACATACATGTATGTGTTTGTTGTTTGGTTTAATTACCTAAGGCATGTTAGGTTTAGTCGAAGGAAACTCTGTACCCAGGTTCGGTGCATGTAGTCACATGCCATTTCATGTGTTTCGTGTGTTCAATTATATAATGCCGTACGTCGTTAGGTTTTTTATGCAGCACGTGTTCACATTTCAATACGTCCGTATCATTAGGCGGAATATTCAGACCATAAATAATGAAAACAACCACATAATGAAAAGTTCAATACTAACCAAACATATTAATACTAGGAGTACGTGCCGATAGTAGACATAAGGGCAAATGCACTTCCAAATCCTCAGTCCGAAACATACTGAGTAAGCAACTCATCATCCGAGTACCAGTCCTCTACCACAACTCTGTTACTGTGGCTCGGCTCACCTGCGTTGCTCTTACCTGCCTGTCGCCTGTAGTAAGCGGCCTCCGCTTCATCTGCGGCCGCTGTGGCCTGAGTGAAGAACGCGTCGTCATCCTCCTCCACCTTTAAGCCCGTCTCTGCTAGAGAGATTAGCTCGCTCAGTCTGCCAGTGTCGTCCTCAGCCTCCTTCGCCTGCATGCCCGCCTCTGCTAGAGCGATGAGCTCGCTCCATCTGCCAGTGTCGTCCTCAACCTCCTGTGCCTGCATGCCCGCCTCTGCTAGAGCAATGAGCTCACTCAGTCTGCCAGTGTCTTCCTCATCCTCGTCTCCCTCATCAGACAACACAATCGGTGACTGAACGGTGCGACCAGTTCATGATCTATGCTCATCTAACTTCTTCTCTTCATACCTTGCACAAGCCACCTCTGCGGCATGGTCCTCGCTGCAACCAATCCCTTCATATTTAAAATGCAATCAGTTAGCAACGCGATTATATTACATTAAAAATCAGGCAACGAAAAAAAAGGATTTAAAGCGCTCATTGGCACATAATGTAGCAACATGCTTGTTCAAGACCTGCATCTGTACTCTTGTCTCCTCCCTTGCCTCATTCCTTGCCTTCTCCTCCTCTAACTTCATCCGCCTCTCCAATCCCTATTTGTTAAGCCCAACATCGACCAGGTTACAAATACCGCGCTGTCTAGCAAACTCATGCATCTTGTTTTTGTGATGTTTAACGAATAGGTTGACGTAGTTAGGTCCATATCCCCTCTTCTGTGCAATTACTTTCTTCCCCTTCAGTTCATCCAAGAACTTAGCTTGACCATCATAACATTCCCACCTATATTTCCTAGTGCTCTGTTCAAAAGAAATATTATATCATATATGTCTTAGCAAAAGAAACAAAATATGATTTCATGTTTACCACAAAAATAACGAACCTCATCATACTCAATCATATGGCCGCAATAATAGCCTATTCCAAGCTCCGAAGGGACTAGTCCATAGGTGGATTTAATACCACATTCGCACATGACAGCAGGTGCTTTGTAGATTACCCTTTCTTTCTTCTTTTCCTTAACCCTCCACGGTTCTTCCGGTCATTGGTTCTTAGGACCATACAACCACTCCTTGAAACAACACTTCGCCATTGAAAACTCCTAAATAATGAGCCATTAGTACAAGAACACATATACCTCAAGATTTCAACACATACACTTTGCACTTACTTCATGCTTGTTTGGACACATAAACTCCAACGTATTCTCAGGGTTTATCACAGCTCGATCCCCGCAATCGCACAGAGGAGGTTCCTCGAGTCGTCTAACTGCGGCTAGGTGCTTCTCCTTAGCCGTCATTGGCGGAGGGTTAGGGGGGGTGGAACCCACCGCTTGAAGTGCTCACGTGGATGTCTCCCTCTAAACCAATCGTCGAAACGGAGGTACCTAGGATCAAACCTGTCTGCACCGTCGATCCACTGAAAGAAAAAGCACCTCTCATGGTCCTACACAACGAGATTCCAACAAAATATTAGTACCATACTTACACAAATAAAGAAAAAGGATAGTGGAAATAATTTCTTACATTCAGACAACTGCATGTGTAGAAGCAACGCGCTGCTGTGGTCGGATGTTTCGATTGAAAAACATGGGCCGGAATACCACAGTCACAGTTAGGGACAGGAAGGTCAGGAGGGACGGGGGC
>NW_027096818.1:0-40000 GCF_019320115.1 Miscanthus floridulus | reverse complement strand
CCTTTATTCATGTAATGGACCTGTAGTTCGAATTTGGCATTAGTAATCCGACTATCATGTAATATTGTTAATCGCACGACTATCGCACGTTTGGTTGAACATCAATACGATTCCAGTCCTTTGTTGGTAATCACGATTTAAATTTGCATGCGTTATGAGCGCGATAAGTGGTCAAATTGGGGATGTCATGTTGCGAGAATGAATTGTTATGCCTCTGTTTTTATTATGATTTTGAGAATTTTCTCCAGTAATTTCAGTTTGGCATGAGTACATAATTCATCTGCAATCTCTTGACATCAACCAATAATTGCTTATTGTTGCAACTTCGCAGATGACGCGCACCCATGCTGGAGCTGGTGGCAGCTAGGATGGCAACCATGATGACTTGCCACCCCCACCGCCGCCGTCTGCTCAGGAGTTCTTTACCCAGTTCCTGGGGAGCCAAAGGACAATGGAAGAAGCTTTGCACCTCATCGCGCAAAAAACTGCTCGTGGCCACCCACATCAACCAAGGGCCGAGCCAAATCAGCACAGTACATTCAAGGAGTTCCTGGATATGAAGCCTCTAATCTTCAAGGTGGCTGAGGAACCACTGTAGGCTGACGAGTGGCTAAATACCATTGAGCAAAAATTTCGTCTACTGAGGGTCATAGAGCATCTGAAAGCTGAGTATGCTTCTCATCAGCTGCAAGGACCAGCAGGGATCTGGTGGACACATTTCCTGTCATCTTTGCCTGCTAACGCGCGAGTGACCTGGGAACAGTTCAAGCTGGCTTTTAGGGGACACCATATTCCCCCAAGCCTGATGCGCATGAAAGCGGCCGAATTTATGAGGCTCACTCAAGGGACAAAGACTCTCACAGAATATATGCACGCATTCAACAACTTATCCAGATATGCTCCAAGTTTTGTGGATACTGAAGAGAAAAAGATAGAGAGTTTCAAGCGAGGTCTGGGTACCAAACTTATGAAGACCATGGCCAATTCTAGGTGTGCCACGTACAATGAGTTTATTAGTGATGCCTTGACCCAAGAAAACCACAACAACATGCATGCAGTTGCTAAGGGTCGCAAAAGGGCATACGAGGCCGGTGCCTCTGGATCTTTCCAGTCAAAAGCGCCTATCATAGCTAGGCCACAATTCCGTCCACTGCACCCAAGTTTAGGCCTCCACCACCAAAAGCTTAGAAAAACAGGCCACAGAAACCATTCTGTAAGGCGTTCACTATTGCCTTACCAAAAGGAAATGGCAGTCAGGACAGCTCCACCAGATTCAGAAGTAATCAACCATGTTTCAACTGCAACCAACTGGGTCATTGGTCCAAGGAATGCCCCCACCCCAAGAAGAATGGCAACCCAAACCAGAACAATCAGAGGCAGGCGAATGCCAGGGCACGTCAGGGACACGTGCATTATACCACTGTGGAGGAAGTGCCCGCTGGAGAAGTTGTCAGGGCTGGTATGTTTCTCGTCAACAAGCATCCCGCTGTTGTTTTATTTGATTCGGGAGCTTCTCATTCATTTATGAGTCAAGCATTTGCATCTAGACATGATCAAGAAATAATTGAAGTAAGTAAAGGGGGTTATAACATAAGTTCAATAGGGGGTACTGTTACTACCAAAAAGATAGTCAAAAATGTACTCATCTCTATACAAGGGAGGGAGTACACAACAGATTTGATAATATTGCCCGGGTTGTCGATAAGTGTAATCTTAGGCATGAATTGGATGAAGGATCATGGTGTTCTTATTGACACTAGCACCTGAACTATTATGTTGAGAGAACCCACGGGAGGGAAAGCTTTTCTAGTCCCACTCTCCCATGATTTCGAACCCCAACATTTAGCCTGTACTATCCAAACCACCACACTTTGTGATATCCCAGTGGTTTGTGAGTTTTTGGATGTATTTCTAGAAGAATTACCAGGTCTACCACCGGATAGGGATGTGGAATTTAAGATCGAGTTAGTGCCGGGTATGGCACCCATATCAAGAAGGCCCTATAGAATGCCACCCAATGAGTTAGCGGAACTTAAGGTTCAATTGCAAGATCTATTGGACAAGGGTCTTATCCAACCTAGCTCATCTCCGTGGGGATGTCCAGCCTTGTTTGTGAAAAAGAAGGATAAGTCACTGAGAATGTGTGTAGATTACAGACCACTCAATGCTGTGACCATCAAGAACAAATATCCGTTGCCCCGCATCGACATCTTGTTCGATCAGCTAGCGAAGGCAAAGGTATTCTCCAAAATTGATTTGAGATCGGGTTACCATCAGATAAAGATCAGACTGGAGGATATACCTAAAACTGCTTTCTCTACTAGGTACGGCTTATATGAGTATTTGGTTATGTCTTTCGGACTAACAAATGCTCTAGCCTACTTCATGTACCTGATGAACTCGGTATTCATGCCTGAACTTGACAAGTTCATGGTCGTGTTTATCGATGATATATTGATATATTCAAAAAATGAGTCAGATCATGAAGAGCATCTGAGAATTGTTTTATCCAGATTGAGGGAGCATAAGCTATATGCTAAGTTTAGCAAATGTGAATTTTGGTTGAGCAAAGTACCTTTCTTAGGTCATGTTTTATCAAGAGATGGAATCTTAGTAGACCCATCAAAGGTACAAGAGGTCATGGATTGGAAAGCCCCAACTTTGGTTCATGAAGTTTGGAGTTTTCTAGGGTTAGCAGGATATTATCATCGTTTCATTCCAGATTTCTCAAAGATAGCTAAGCCTATGACTAGACTACTTCAGAAAGATGAGAAGTACAAATGGACACCACAGTGTGAAACAACTTTTCACACCCTCAGAACCTTGTTGACTACAACACCTGTGCTGGCACAACCGGACATTGAAAAGCCTTTTGATGTATTTTGTGATGCATTGGGAATAGGTTTGGGGTGTGTGCTTATGCAAGAAGGAAGAGTTATTGCATATGCTTCTCAGCAATTGAGGAAACATGAAGTCAACTACCCTACACATGATTTGGAACTTGCAGCAGTTGTTCACGCATTAAAGATATGGAGACATTACTTGTTGGGCAATGTATGTCATATCTATACTGACCACAAAAGTCTCAAGTATATCTTTACCCAACCAGAGCTGAACATGAGACAATGAAGATGGTTAGAATTGATTAAGGACTATAATTTAGAAGTGCATTACCATCCGGGTAAAGCTAATGTAGTAGCAGATGCACTCAGTCGAAAGTCCCATTGCAACACTATAGAAGCATTATTGGAAGATGGATTCAACTTGTTACACCCTGCTGTGCTACACAATATCATGATCAGTTGTTCACTTGAGAGCAAAATCATAGAGCTACAGCAGACAGATGTAGGAATAAGTCACATCAAGAGAAAAATGCAAGAGCAAGAAACCAAACATTTTAGATTGGACGAAAGAGGTGTATTATGGTTTGAGAACCGACTAGTGGTACCAAAAGACCATGAGCTAAGGAATCAAATTTTAGATGAAGCTCACTCATCTAAATTGTCCATCCATCCGGGTAGTAGTAAGATGTACCAAGATTTGAAAACCCGTTTTTGGTGGACTAAGATGAAGAAAGAGATCGCAGCCTATGTTGCTAGGTGTGATAACTGCAGTAGAGTAAAAGCTGTCCATATGAAAACTGCTGGATTACTTCAGCCATTGCCTATTCCAGGATGGAAATGGGAGGAAATCAGCATGGACTTTATCACAGGCCTTCCAATGACGCCACAAGGTCATGATTCGATATGGGTCATTGTAGATCGTCTCACCAAGTCAGCACATTTTGTACCAGTTCACACAACATATCACATGGGGAAATACTTTGAGATATATGTTTCCCAGATCATGAGACTGCATAGAGTACCTAGGACTATAATCTCAGATCGAGGACCATAGTTCATAGCTCATTTCTGGGAGCACTTGCACCAGGCTTTGGGAACCAAGCTAATCAGAAGTTTGGCATACCATTCGCAAACTTCAAGACAAACAGAGCGAGTGAACCAAATCCTAGAAGATTTACTTAGAGCTTGTGTTATATCTTCAAAAGGTTCATGGGAGAAATGGTTACCTTTAGCTGAATTCTCCTATAACAACAGTTATCAAGCGAGTATCAAGATGGCTCCATTTGAAGCCTTGTATGGTAGAAAATGTAGAACTCCATTGAATTGGATTGAGCTCGGTGAAAGGAGATACTTTGGTATTGACTTTGTCAATAAAGCCGAAGAGCAAGTACGTATCATCCAATAACATATGAAGGCAGCTCAATCAAGACAAAAGAGTTATGCCGACAAAAGAAGAAGACCACTGACTTTTGAAGTGGGCGACTATGTATACTTGAAAGTATCGCCCATGAAAGGTGTGAAGAGATTTGGGATGAAAAAGAAGCTTTCGCCAAGATATGTAGGGCCATACAAAATTGTGGAATGAAAAGGAAATGTTGCGTATAAGTTACAACTCCCACCAGAGATGAGTGCAATATTTGATGTGTTCTATGTTTCTCAGTTGAAGAAATGTCTTCGAGTACCTGAAGAAGCTATTGCACCCACCAACGTGCAGCTTCAATCGGATTTGACCTATGAAGAAAAGCCAATTCGAGTATTAGAGGAGATGGAGAGAGTAACAAGGAGTAAGATTATTAAGTTCTATAAGGTGGTGTGGAACAATCATAGTGAACAAGATGCTACGTGGGAAAGAGAAGATTATCTAAGAGAAGTTTATCCCGCCTTTTTCCAAGAATGGTAGGTCTTGCAAATCTTGGGACGAGATTTTTATAAGGGGGAGGGGCTGTAACACCTCGGGTGTTAGCCTTGCATAACTTGACTTGCATAGCATGAGCATGATCACAAAGCATTCATATATAAGCTTTGATACTTGAAACATTTGATTGAAACATATGCAACATTCTTATTATTTCATGTTCCCATGAGTATGTGCATATGATCATGAGTGTAAACATATAGATGATTGTGTGACCTTGCAAATGGCTTAAACATGTTTAGTATATCATCATGAACAACTTTGGTATTTATGGCTAGGGCTAATTAGGTCATTATGTCATAGTTTAAGCATGTACCATCTTTTGAATGTAGCTTGTTTGACCAAGTTTGAACTAGGTGTTAGAGACCTTGCATGGAGGAGATCACTAAAGCAAAGTTGTAGTATTTGACATAAGCAACAACTTTTATTTTTTGGTCATGAACTAATAATGTGCATAGCTTGTTCTTTTGGAGCTCACAAAAAGGAATAAAACACTCATTGCAACACTTAGCCATTTTTGTTCTAAGTCATGCCCTGACAGTGCTATCAGCCCGACCTTTGGTACGATGTAACTCAGTTTATGTTGTGAATTAGCACGAGATCATTGAACAACATTTGGAGATGGTACTTAGGACTATGACTTTTGTTCTGAAAGAATTCACTGAATTGCTTTGCATAGAGAGTTATTTCGATTGCAAAACAAGCTGTCAGGCTTGGCTTCATGGTAGACTGACGAACTGAACCAGCGCTCGGTGGCCGACCAGCGCCAGAACACGAATGCCGCGTGGACGCGATGAACACCGTGTGTCGCCGCTGCTCTGATCCGCTAGGCAGCGCCAGGCCTGAGCCGGCCATTATCACCCTGCGTGCGCCCGCTCCATTTCCACTCACTCTCGCCAGCTCTCTCCCTCTCCAGCACCCTCCCTTGCTCTCACTGCGGAACCAGGCAACGTCGCCGAGCTCCAGCAGCTCTGCCGTCGCCATAGCCAACGCCAGCTCGCCCTCGTCGCTTCTCCACCACTGCAACACCTCCACCTGAGCTCCCGTGACTCACCGCCTTGGCTCGCGCTCACTGACCGCACTTGGTAAGCAACAGCGCCATGCGCTAGCTCGCCGGAGCATCCCCGCCGCGCCCGTCACCGTGGCTGGGGCACCTCCCTCCACCATCGGCCGTGCAACCTTGTGCGATAGGTCCGCCTGAGCCCATGGAAGCTCGTCCGCGCCTTTTAGTGCTTTGCCATGGTCTCCGTCGGCGTAGCGCCGTTGTCCGGCACCGCCGTGCCACCATGGTCGACGCCGTCACCCTTCGCGCCGGTCATCCGCTCACCTAGCTAGCCCAACACATGCGCCCGGTCAAGTAGGTCATACCGCGTAGACGTCACCGCCGGCAGACTCGCCATCAATGAGCCATGGCCGTGCAAGCTTGCTCATCGCCACCGGCTCTATTTTGGTTTCACTGACAGGCGGGCCCTGCTGACCAGTGGGTCCCTGCTGTCAGCGACTCCAACTTAAAAGCTAGTTCATTTAAATCCAGATCTGGTGTTGTTTTGTAATTTTTGTATTTTCAGTTTGGTAGCTTCAAAAATTGTGAAATAAATTTGTTAGTGTTCCTTAGGAAGTGTAGTATTTAGGAAAAATATGTTCTTAACATTTGCAGTAGAAATTTTTGGAGATTTAAATAGAAATTTGAAATGTGCTTTTGAATGAATGCAAATTTGTTTATTTTATATCTAGAGTTCCTGTGCTCCAAAAATTATGAAATTTTTGTGGTAAGCTATTCTTGTCATATATGAACTCTGGCAAAAATTTGAGGATCAGTGCATGTGTAGATTTATAGTTATAGATTTTTCTTTTATGAATAGTTAATCCTTGTATGAATTTTGATAAATTAATTATGAATCCAAAATTCATGAAACTTGTTGGAGGTAATCCTAGTACCATATGGATGCTAAGAAAAATAGGAAATCTGTTGCTTGACACTTTTCAATAGGGTTTTCCATTTATGCTGTTTCAAGCCTTGCTGCCTTGCCATTTTTGTATAGGATGTTCTACTTGGCAAAATGGCATGAAACATTTACAGTAGTCCTTTGATAGCATTAGTAAGGCACTGTTAATTTTTGAGAATTTATGAAGTACATCTGGTATATGTTTATTATTTAACCTAGATATCTAAGTAAAATAATAAAGGCATTTAAATAAATAGTTTAGGCTTCACCATTATATTTTCTTGGATGTATTTGGTATGCTTAAACTGTTGGTAGACTTCGTGTTGTCAAACTTTGAATGATTACATGAAGTAGAAGTATTGTTACCTTGTAATGCGAATTAGATTAGTTTCCGGACAGATTCTGGAGTGCGATGAGTTACATGTTGAAAATGATGTTTGCTGTAAAAATGGTTAATAACAAAGTTGTAGATAATTTGATAAGATTTCTAGAAAGTCCAGGATCACTGCATTTGGATTAGTAGAACTCCAGTTATGAGTGAAACAAGTAACTGCTGTTTTGTGATATAGTCGATGCATTGTGGAAGTAGTTAATTAAATAATCGAGAAGGGATATGCACCTACTCAATAAATAATGATGCACTTGTTTACATATATGCATTCATAATACTTATGCCATATTCATGCATCTAGGATCGGAGGAAGAAATAACATTGCTGGACTTCGAAGAAGCAGAGGAAGGGAACCAGCAGGAGGATCCGCAAGCCGTAGCTCCCGAAGGCGTGGAGCAAAACCCTGAAAAGCTTTCAGAGTGCCCTGACCACCGCCCTACTTTCTTTCTGCGAGGCAAGCCCTGGAACATTATAAGTCTCCCAGTAATTTACAAATGTTTACTTAAGTACTTATGATTGATGCATTAGGTTATAAGAGTTGAATGGAACCACTTGATGCATACAATTTCCTTGTCCAGATATTACACCTTTAACCAGTATAGGTCCAGGATCAAATATATGCTTAGCCATGCTTAGACCGGTAGAAGTCGGGTGATGTCCTATCACCTGTGAGATATAGGTGGATACCGGAGCACGGTTGGCTATATCTGCTATCGTGGAACAGAACCATGAGGTAAAAGTAAATCAAGACCGGGCGGGATATCGATAGAGAAGCAACAAGGCATGGAGGTCTTGGGTGTGGATCTATCCCCGTCTGTGTCGATCAAGGACCGTACCGTTGTTGGAACTTCTGACAAGATTAAACGCATGCCTCTCACTTAGCTGGCCGGATAACTCATTCCGACCGCGAAGCCGAGTAATTCAACTTAGGCCGGGACCCGTTCTATTGTGCGCTCCTTCCGGGGAACGATCAGACTGAGCCCAAGGGCAGGCTTGGCCTGAGCATCCTGGCATCTGGTGTTCCAGATTGTGCGGTGCGGTACGGACCCACGAAATGTGTACCTGAGTTGTACCAAAGGTGACCTAAGGCTATCGTGGCTGGTAGACCTGGGTTTGTGTTAGGAATAAATTCCCAGCTGGTTGAAATCGATTCGAATTGCCGTCTCTCCCGGATAGTGAGAAACTTGACTAGCTCCAACATCGTAGTAACTGTGTTATGGAACATGATGGTTCGGATGAATATGGAATTACAATACCTGCTATGGTTACTATTGTATGCTTCTAAATGATATACCACATGCTTGGCACAGGATAGTTGCTAATCTAGAAATGGATAGTTATAATTAACTTGAGAAAGGCATTGTAATGGTCCAACTACGTTAATTGCTTTTATGCAAAATATTGTCAAGTTACGTCCACTTATACAGCCTTGCATAATCCTTGGAGTCATTTTATTTCTGGTTCATGACGGGTAAGTCTAGCTGAGTACCTTCTCGTACTCAGGGTTTTATTTCCCATTGTTGCAGATGGCACTGTGTATCATGGTTATTGCAAGAGTTGCTTCTATCCCGCCATGGATGAGGAGTAAGCCTTGGGCAGGCTTCTTTATTAATCCCTATCCTTGCTTTTGTGGTCCGTGATCCTACTTGGCACTGTATCAAACTATGTTGGAAACTTTATTTTTGAACTTATTTGCTTCCGCTTTATCTATCAAACTCGGTTTGTAATAACTTTTATTCGTACTCTGATGATGAATTGTATCTGTGAACTTTATGTAATATGTGGCATGTATGTTGAATCCTGTACGATCTTGGTTGTTGTAAATCGTTTATCGAGACCCGTCGTGGTACTCGACGGACTACCAGGTTTATATGGGTTCAAGTATGACAGGGCTACCGCTTGTGGGCTGCCATTGTACTTGTACTCTTATAAATTGGTCGTTTCTGCGACATCTACCTTACGTAAGTCTTTAGGGAGCAGAACCTTTATTATGCTATCTATGTGCTGCTTGTGTTAATTCAACAGTTGACACAATTGTTATGTTGGTGTCGAGCATTGTTATATAACAAGTACTCTTCATTGTGGATATGATGAATGATGTGTAATGATTATATCTGTATGGTGTGTGTTCAGTAAGTTATTAAGGCCTAGCTGAATTAGTAAATACATTGTGAAAACCGGATGCAATTCTATCACCGTCGGATGTAAGGGTCGTTGGTTGTTTTGTCATCACCGTTGTACCACTCGCCTTTGGTGAAGTAGACGGCCATCACCACCGCTATTCGTCTGATGCGGCAGGGGTCAATAGTGCATCACCGCTAAATCGTTTAGTAACCTAACACCGACTAAAGGATCATCATGGGTGGATCATACTACAACATGATAGTGACCATGCCCTATGACCAGACGGTTCATACACAGAAGCGACGGTGATGTTCACCTCGACACAGGCGGGTCATGCTCCAATGCGATGGAATAAGGATCTGATCACGGACGGATCATAAGCCATGCGGTGGTGTTAGTGCATACCCACACACATGGGTCGTGTTCCAATGCGATGGAAGTAAGGACCTTATCATGGATGAATGATAAGCAAATAAGGTGGTGTAGTGTACACCTAGTTGGTCTCATATACCGATGGTGATGGCTATGAGTATCACTGCTGACAGCTTACTACCGAGGCCGAAATTGGACTGTGATGTGGATTATGACGTGGCTATGAAAGTTGTGAGTGTAGTAGTGGCAGGTGCACTAGGGAGGCCTCGCCACCGCCTTGTTCTAGTGGGCTCCTGGCTGGGCTTGGGCCCCTTCTACATCGCTGCTTGCCCTAGATGTGGCAGTTGAATGGTTGCTTTGTAATTCTTTAGCCTAGTTTGCTTTACGCTTTGCCTTATTGCGCTTTTTGTCTTGTTTTGCACTTGTATCCAAATATATGTCCTGCAAAACATTGTCCTTCCAATACAAGTGGAACTATATCAATAGTAAAAGCATATGTGTATAAGTTTGCTTGATTTCTCATGTTTTGAGTCTTAATTGGCGATTAGATTTGTTTGTTAAGGACCGCCAACAGTAATGTTACTAACAAGGCTACGCAAGCCAATTAGTCACGCAAGAGAGCTACTTCTATGCTACACAAGCAAGAAGGTAACTAGCAAGCTACACAAGCTAACCGATTACAAGACCAACTACACAAGCACAATGTATGAATATGTAAATACATGCTTGTATAAGGGGATTGTAAACCAACATGGTGGACAAGGTTGACATGATGATTTTTATCCTGAGGTTCACTTGTTTGCCAACAAGCTAGTCCCTGTTGAGACAAGCTCCATGGTTGCCGCCGGTCCTCTTGCTAGTGGTGACCCCAAGTCACACTCTCCCACATGGAGTGCTTACCACAAGCACTAGCACTTGACCCTGGCCGGACCACTTGTCACTCTTCGTGTCTTGCTCTATTAGAGTTGCTCTTCGTGGCTCCCATAGGGTGAGCACAACACCCATCACAATCTTCTCTGGATCACTACACAAGCTTCCTTGCATGCTTTGATGGAGATCACGCCACCAAACCATCTAGGAGGTGGCAACCTCCAAGAGTAATAAGCATCACTGGCTTGCAACTCGATCACCTAGTGCCACTCTTACAATCTCTCAATGCAATGCACTAGAATCACTCACTTTCAATCGAATCGGACTCTTGCAAGCACAAGTGAGTTAGAGGGCTCCCAAGCACTTTCAAGCATGGACACTAAGTCCCCCAAGGTGCTCCACCAGCCCCAAGGGCTGGCCACCCCTCTATTTATAGAGGAGGGGAAGAAACAAGCCATTTTCCCCTTTTCCTGAGCTCTAATGGCTATCCTGGATAGTCCGGAGTCAATTCCCGGACAGTTCACCCTTCAACACGAACTAGCCATTAGACACAGAAATTTGAATAGTGGATAGTCCACCACTAGGGCCCGGACTATCCGCCATTGATTTTCCAATAGCCTGGACAGAGTTCTAGCAACACTGAGCGCCAACAAAAAAGACCGGTGGATAGTCCAACATCTAGCCCCGGACTGTCCGCTGTTGACATCCAACAGCCTAGATAGAAAAGTCTAGTATCTCTGCACTCGGTCGAGAATGACCGAAGGATAGTTACCACCCAAGCGCGGATGGTTCGCCATTCACTAGGGGTCCCAACTAGACCCACAAACTTTGGTCTAGATCACATCACACCTGGGTCCGGAGCTAGAGGATAGTCCACCTCTTAGGTGTGGATAGTCTGCCACTACTTAGACAGCAGCCCACCAAGCACTTTTTCTTCTTCTTTTCAAATGTGCCAACACCACCAAGTGATGCACCTTGGCATGTATGCAAAGTTAGATCACTCAAGTGTTTTTTCTTGGCATGTATACTCAGACACCTTGTGCATGTGTGTTAGCATTTCACAAACATTTTTAAAACGATTATCACGCCACTCGATCCTAACATGTATGCAAAGTTAGATCACTCAAGTGGCATTAGATGACCAATATGCAAACAAGTTTGACCCTCTTAATAGTACGACCATCTATCCTAAACCCGGTCATAAACTTCTCTACATACCTATGACCAGTGAAATGAAATGCCCTACAAGTTATACCTTTGCCTTACACATTCCATTCCATCTTCTCCATTGTTGATGCAACAATTATATGATCCACTTCATATCATCATGTGACCTTATTGGTTCATCGATCTTGACCTCACTTGCTCTTCATCATTGCTTTGGTCCATCTGCGCCAAGTCTTGCTCAAGCTTCCTCGCCACGTGGTTTATTACTTCAAAGCCTCCAACTTGCCCTTCATGCTTGCAACCGATCCATCAAGCCAAGTCTTGTCTTGATCTTCTCCACCTTAACACATGACTCCATGTCATGTTTCATATGCAATGAGCTCCTTCATCACTTGTGTGAGCCTTGTGACATATCCAAGCCATTTCCACCTCCATGGCATGTGCTGCTCACACAAGTGTACCTATGAACTAATCACCTATGTATCTCACATAAACACTTGTTAGTCCACCTAGGTCGGCACTTAAGTACAAAAAACTAAACAAGGGACCTTTCACATGTTCAGCCGCTAAGCTCCCTCCCTCTTCATTTATCTTGGCCTTGTCACGACCTGGTCATGCATAGCAGTACCATGCCCATCTTAAGCATAATCTACATTCAAATTTCATATTTTCAAAACTTGCATGACAAAACATCATTTTTTGGGTTTTGTTGTTAGTCGATGATAGTCCTTCGATCACTAATGGATAATCCATGATGACCTGACAAAATTCTAGCAATTGCATAGTTCAAAGCATCGATCGACAACCTATAATTTCATGACATACTTGTATATCAACACCCAAATGACCTACATGGATTTGTGAGTTGTCCACTTCTAATACATCCCAATCCCACCTATTAGTATAGATGGCATCCTTTCCAAGACCCAAAGCCATCAGGTGGCTAACTCTCTCTCTCTCTCCATTCATTCTTCCTCTCTAGTTCATCTCTTCTCTAGCTTATTGAGCACCTTCCAAAGAAAAGAAAATAAGGAGAAAGGATCAACATCAAGGAGGAAAACCATGGAGACCATAAGAACCTGAAGCTCAAACCCAAATTGTTCTTGCTAGGGATTGAGGTTGGACAAGCTCATCCCTTACAAGAGGAGATTTCAAGGAGGAGGTCAATGACGATTTTTGACGAGCCTAGCTAGCCCTAGGAATTCAACTCTACTTCTTCTCCACCTTTTGGGAAGTTGGATCCCAAGCTCCATCATCCTTGAATTAGAAACCAAGATTTAGCTAATTCATCACCTAGAACTTAATAAATAGTAATCATGTGACCAAGGCTAGTTTGATCCAACGTACCTTAGTAGATGTGTTCTATGAGACCTTAGAAATGCACCCGCAAAGCACCTTACAAATGTATAAACTACACCAACATTTAGCACCCATGAAATCACTTAGAACACACTACTACAGAATGAGCTATCTCGCAACACCATTATCACTGTTGGTTATGTAATAACCGGCGGTGAAACAATTTCACTGCCGGTTGGATGGATGGTGGGGCATGGAGACCAATTGAAACAATGATTATCACCATCGGGTAACAATTGGATCCAGTGAGGATCTTCAGGTTTTGTTTTGTCGTAGGATTATATGCCAAGCCAGCTATGATAGGCTTTATGGCCGCACGTAGGATTTGGAGAGGGCGGTTGTGAACATGGCAAGCACAATGATTACAAGTGAGAATTTTGGAACAAAATATATTTTATTCCAAAATTTGGGGGCATGTGTTTACACCAGATTTTGGAATGGTACACGGGAACCCAAGATTCAGGGAAGGCGCCTGAAAACCGTGTTGCACACGAAATTGGCCCATGAACGGTTAGAGTCAAAACCGGCCCATGAGTGGATTGGAGTCAGAATTGGCTAAATGGCCCATGACATTAGCATCGGCTCGGGTGTGGGATGATTGGTTTCGGTTAATTTTGGAGCTAAGGCGTGGTCGGCATCGGCTAGAGGATGGGCATGTCGGATTCTACTAGAAAGGGAAGCATAGAGTTCAATTTATCTAAATTAGGAAGTGTTCTTTTATTCCAAGTTTTGTAATAGTCTTATTCAACTAGGACTTGTGTTTAGGCTGAGGATATAAATATTAACCCTGGTATTGTAATGGACATCAATCACACAAAAATACAACTTTTGACTTTCACGCCAAAACCTTAGGGGTAGGAGTATTGTAGATCTCAACAAGTTCTTCAGTGAGTAGGGCTGCATCGGTTTTGATCTCCATTTTTCTTGTAAGTACCGTCATGACTAATGTTTTATCTCATCAGGCTGCATCATTTGATCTCTAGCGTGGTTTAATTCTAGTTAGTTATCGATTTGTATCTAATTAAGTAAGGCTGCATCTTTTGATCTCTTGCTCGGTTTGATATCAAATCACCAATTATCGATTTGCTATATTTGATATTTTACTAGATTTAGCAATATCGCCAATTTATCCAGTTAAGATTAAGATAAAGTGGCTTTTATTATATCAATCTGTCATCTCGTTGCTATATCAAGATCAAAACTCTGTTTTGACGTCAAATTCTGCTTCATCGGCTGTTTTATCTAAATTTTGACCAAACATAGTGTATGCTCAAAGACTTGTTTTACTATAAATATAATCATTGGCTAGCAATCTTGGATCTATTGTTTGCTATCATCGTTGTATCGTATTGACCTCTTGATAGTAGGCTTTATGTTAGATTTTGTTAGTTTATGGATCTGTTTATTAGGAAAACATGGCTCTGTGTACTCACCATGTCTGCATCGGCTATGTGCCTTTATGTTTATAGTATGTTTTCATGATTCTGTTGAGTTATAAGTAGATCTATCGACTTGTTAGCTTTAATCCGTTATCTTTGACAACGCTGCATCAATTTAACTGTTTGGTGGTGACAATAGATTAGATCTAGTTTATTTGTAGATTTATTTATATTAAATAGTTAATTGCTTACCTGTTATACTTTAATTTCTCTACATCGGCTCAACAGCCGATAACCTGTGCTATCATGTTTTACCTTATTCCTTGATCATCGTCTATCTAATATTCATTGTTTATACGTGCCAACAGCTGATGCCGCCTGTTTTCATTGGTTTACATCATTAACTTGCTAGATATCGACTCTTTAGTTGATAGCCTTTCTTGTCTGGAGCAACACCGACACGTTTCACCTTAAATTACTAATTATTTCGCTACTTATCAATTACAGGGTCAAATTAATTGGTATGCTTACGAACTCAAAACTGACTTGTCCTGTTTTGGAGTGAAGCAAATCTCATAGGTTTGTCGTGTGTCATGCGTGGTGATCAGATTTCTGCATCGACACTATGTATGGACAATTAATTATGTTGAGATATTGTCATGAACAAGGTCAATTATAGTTTAATTTATTTTCTATGTCCTAAACAAGGTGATCTTGTGTTGAGACTTGAGAAATTGCAAAAAAGAAAAAATTGGCACGTAACGTACAACATCCATACAGAAGACGTAAAACAAAAAAAACACCGCGTACACGTCCATGCAAATGACGTACAGGAAAAAAAGAAACACCAAACGTCCAAGGGCATAAGTGGACAATCAAAAAAACAAAGTCTCTATTTCTGGATCCGGAGCTATCGTATCAGCCAAGCACATTTTCGCAGCTCCACGCTGAGAGAATAGATCCAGTAGCTGCTCTGGTGGAGCTGGTGCTTCGAATCTGTTTTCTTGGAGCTGGAGTTATGCCAAACATGCTCATACTCTTTCCGTCCTAAAATAAGTGCACATCTCGCATTTCGAGAAGTCAAATAATCTCAAGTTTAACTAGATTTATAAAAAAATAATATTAACATTTGTATCTCTAAATAGGATTAGTATGAAAATATATGATATGATTAATCTAATGATGATTATTTGATATTATAAATCTTAGTATTTTTCATATAGATTTGGTCAAGCTTAAGTTAGTTGGAATCTTCGAAGTGTGAAATGTGAGCCTATTTTGGGATGGAGGGGTAGAACGTAACGAGAGGATATGAGAGGAAGGATGGATGGTGAATTTTTATTCTTGGTGGGGCTAGTATTATGGGCTATTCTGTGCTTGAACATCATGGAGATAAAACAATAACTAAGGCCCTTGTTTGGTAGGGCTTCTCCATCGGCTTTAGGAGCCGTTTTGTGCGAAACGGGGTAAAATAAAAAGGCTTCATCCACGAAACCCTTTAAATCGTGCTCTCACAGAGGTTTGAGGTGGGATGGAGCAAAAAATAGTGGCTTCACCCGGCTTCATCTCATTCTACATGGCGTTCTATGATAGCATGTTTTAAGAAACTCTATATGTAGAACTATTTTGCCAAACGATTTACAAAAACAGCTCTAGCTCTACTGATTGAGCTGTTCATGGAGCCAAAGCCCAAAAAAACAGCTTTCACTAGTGATGTGGTGCTGTGCCAAACGGGGCCTAGACCTCACCTGCATAAGGCCCATGTATATGACTGCCTAGTCCATTTAGGTTGTTCATGCCTAAGAGCTTCTGGTCAGATGTATAGCTAAAGTTGCATCCTAATTTTGTTTTCCACCCCCTAACTAGCTTGGATCTAGCGATGATAAATACATGTTTCGATTTAAATATGTACTGGATCGCACCTCTGCATCTCACATTTAACCCGAACTCATGACCAACACTCATACATGCATGTTACAACAACTTGCATCTAGTGATAATATGAAATCTGATTCCTATACATATTGGTTCCGTTACAACACACAGATATGTCCGCAATGGTTCTGCTCGTCGGTCACAAGCAACATGAGGTGTGTTTGGTTGTCCCTAGGGATGTATATCGTATCTTAGAGGTGTAGTAGCAGTGAGCCAATGACATGACAAGAAGATTATTTAGTTGCTAGTAATATAAAAACGGGCGAATGTAATGATCTTGTGCCGTCATGTGCAACATCCATGTGTAGCAGAGATCTGGCTGGTAGCATTCCAGATTCAGCAACGGGTATGGGCCCGTTTCAGGATCTACTATACTACTTATCATGGGCTGCTGGTGGGCACGTGATGATGGGCCTGATCTGCCTATGGCTTTCTTTTGCCTGCGTCTCTGCCTCCAATGCCCTGTTCGATTCCCTCCCGTCCCCTCTTCTCTACAGTACACTGTACAAGCCAGGCAATTTTCGCGCTCCGAAACATCCCAGATCTGACTCACACCCTCCTCTGCCGCCAAAGAGGCCAAGACCAAGACCAGACCTCTTGAAAACGCGCATTTGCCGCGCCCGCGCCTGCCCACTCAAAAACTCGGAACAAAAACACAAACTCAAGCACAACCATTGTAACAAAATAATGCTGGTGCATCAGGACTGCTACAGCATACAAGACTGCCAATACCAGGAAGGCTATCAGGTTTGAGTGACAGGCCCCACTAATCACGTGGGATGTCCGTCATTAGGCCAGTCAATCCTGGAGTAATTTTAGTTGACTGACTCGTACCAGTGGAGCAATAGGGAGGGGGATTCAGGATTCACATGGCATGCCACCCTACCTAGGAATCCTCACTCTCCCTGAGTAGCTCAAGCTCACTCAGGAGTATGCAGATCTGGCTGGTAGCATTCCAGATTCAGCATTGGGGCAATACTAATAAAATACCTAGCCTAGTGGGTAGAAGAACAATGCATTCCAGATTCGGAGCAGAGCAGGGCAACAATGGCGGCCGGGAGTGGTGGGATGGATCTAGCCATCTAGGGGCACTTGGGGCCTCCTTCCTTGGTCTTCCAGTTGTTGTAGCAGGGGCAGGCGCCCTTGTTGCCGTAGAAGCCCGGCGGCACGCAGAGGCACTTGGCGCAGCACTTGTTGCAGAAGGTGAGGCAGGCCTTCGCGTACTGCGTCTGCGAGCACCGCGACGCGCACTTGGGCGAGCACTCCCAGGGCTTCAGGTTGCCGCCACCGCCGCCCTTCTTCCCCTGCTGCCGCGGACCTGCAGACTGAGGAGCAAATCGGCCGATTAGTCGGCAAGCTTTGTACGTACACGAATGCAGAATGCCTGGCTCTTGAGGTTGAGGAAAGATGAGGCTAGCGCAGAGATCTCACCACGGGGAAGGCGACGGCGGCGAGGAGCAGGAATGCGAGCACCAGGATGGAGACGACCTTGCTCGCCGCCATCGCTCGTCCTTGTTGGCCTCCTCCTGTGCCTGAGCCTGACCAAAGGCGAGGAGAACCTGTCGAAGGCGAGAGATACTTGGGAGGGACGGGCATCTGGTTCCGCCCCGCTGTGCTTATATCGCCGACGAGGCGAGGAGGAGAGCAAAGATGGAGCGGCAGTGGACGGTGGTGGTGGACCTGGCGGTGGCACGGTAGGAGGGCGGGAGGTGAGGGCAGTTATGGAAGCGTACCGCCCGCGCGGCCAGGACAGGCCCGGCCCGGCCCGGCATGTGCGGCGCCAGCGAGTGCGCAGGGAAAGGCTGCCGTGCCATGCCCCATCAGATCCGCTTTACTGACGCCCCTGCGTGCGTGGTTAGTGACTCGTGAGCCACCACCACCGCGGACGGGCTCCGGTCCATGACCCGTGTCGATCACCAATGCTCACCTTTGCCTGCCTAACCAAAACCAGTCCGACGATTGCGCCGTGATTAGCGGCAGCAGCCTGTGAGGCAGGCGCTGCAGCAGGTGTGGATTAGGGTCGGAAACAAGAACGAACGAACCGATGAGGTACTACTGGTAGTACTGCATGCGGTTAGATTCTTTTCAGGATGCGGTCGTATATCCTAATCACCATTGTAGCTGCACTAGATTACGGTGCTGCCAGGGGCACATGGCCTGATGGCCCGGTTCCGGGACCAGGACTATTTCTTTGTCTACTAGAGCCAGCCAACAGCAGACTTGCAGTACCTAGGTCCCCGTTCTCGGGCGGGAGAAGAATGAAAAAAGTCGGCAGGCTATGTATCCGGTCTGCTATCACTAATAAAAAAATAAATTATAGAATCTGTTAGTAATAAATTCGTTTCACAAATTAACATTAATATGTATATTTAATTTCGTAATTAGTCTATATTTAATTCTTCGTTAAACATTCGATTAGACAGTGACTAAAATTTAGAAAACCTGTGGTACTGGTGCTTGTGAAACAGAAAGTAGCAGCGCACATGCTCAAGCTGCCACCAGAGTGCAGAGCGCCGCCGCCGGTGGGTGCAAATTGCAATGCAACAACTAGCTCAAGTCGTTTAGCGGGACGGGATAGTAGTAGTAGTAGTATCAAACCAAGGGCCAACAAGGTTTGGCCCAAGAGACTTGGGGAAATTCAAATTAGGCCCTGTTTAGATCCAAAAAATTTTGGATTTTGGCCACCGTAGCACTTTCGTTTGTATTTGATAATTAGTGTCTAATTTTGGACTAATTAGGTTCAAAAGTTTTGTCTCGCGATTTCTCACCTAATTATGCAATTAATTTTTTTTTTCGTCTACATTTAGTACTCTATACATATACCACAAGATTCGATGTAACGGATACTACGCAAAATTTTTTGACAACTAAACATGCCCTTAGGCCACTACGCCACTACTATATCGGCATTGCTGTCGCTCAAGTTTGGAGCAAAGCTCTGAAATTGTGCTCGACTTGCAAGCAACAATAGTGTCTCAGCGTCACCAGTCTCATCGATGTTGTTTCAGTAATTTAACATGGCTAGAAGAGTGGAATTGGGCCCTGTTTAGTTCTACTTTATTTTGCCAAATTTTTCAAGATTCTCCGTCACATCGAATCTTTGGACGCATGCATGAAGCATTAAATATAAATAAAAAATAAAACTAATTACACAGTTTAGACGAAATCCACGAGACAAATCTTTTAAGCCTAATTAGACTATGATTGGACACTGATTGCCAAATAACAACGAAAACGCTACAGTAGCATTTTGCCAAATTTTTTGGCATCCAAACTGGCCCTTGACAAAACTGTGAACCAAAACATGCTGCGCCAGCGCGCCATGCTAGTCCGTTTCGCCGGAGCCCAACTGCGGACTGCCCGAAGCAGACCGCGCCGATTTTCGGAAGGCACTTGCTCCAAAGGGAAAACGTTGCGGCTCTGGCAAGTGGCACGGCCATCCTGCCTCTCCATCTGAGAGCGGTCGCCTCGCCGCTGAGTCCTGACCGCACGGCGTCGTCGTCCATGGTCATGCTGGCGACCCGGCCTGGAACGCCGTGGTGCTTGTAGCCTGGCTGCGGGCCGCTAGCAGTGGCAATGTACCACCATGATGGAGCTTATTTCACCGAACATGCTTTATTACAAATAGAAAGTAACTGTAACGTATTATTCCGGTGTAATGTGTGATGCTTTTTTTGAAAAATAATATTATTTCATTAATTAATTACAGATCTGGAAGCCATAGTAATAAAATTACAAATTTAGGAGGCAATCAACTGGGAGGCGAGTCCAATCGGCGTCAGGGACGATAAGTACTTTCTCTATCCTCAAATAAATTAATTCTTAAAATCCGTGTCAGAGTTTGACTAACTATAGAAAAAAGTAACAACATATGACATAAAATGAACGTGTTACGAAAATATATTTTATGATAAATCTAATGATACGAATTTGATACAATAAATTTAACGTTTTCTTTAGAAATTTAATTAAAGTTTATAAAGTTTGACTTAAGACAACTCTAAAAATCAATTATTCAGAGACAGAGGGAGTACATACGTATCGACGTGGATTGCCGACATAGGATCGCCACATGGTACAGGCATCGACCATGTCGGTGTGATCATTGCCCATAGGGCAATCGACATTTTAGGGCAAGCCGTGCAGCAGAAGGCATCAGCACCGAGAAGCAGCAGCAGCGCAGCATGAACGTACTCCCTCCGTACCAAATTAAATGACGTTATAGAACTCGGCACGTCTACCAAGAACAAAGAGAAAAGACTAAAATACCTATATCATCAATTTGTTCTCTCTCCTACGCTTCTCCTTTCTCCATCTAGATCCATTGAGGTACTCCTCTAGCCGTGGTCGCCGGTGCGCCTGCCGTGGCCTCATTGACCTGGGCGAGCGTGCCTCCCCCTCGCCGGCCTCATCGTCCTAGGTGAGGGTGTCTCCGCCTTGCTGGCACCTGGGCCGCACCCACAGCCTGGTCGACCTAGGCATGAGGCCGCGCTCGCTTCCTTATCAACCTGGGCGAGCGTGCCTCCCCCTCATCGGCGCATGCATGGCCTCATCGATCTAGTGAAAGGTCCTAATAGCTAGAGAGGGATGAATAGCCTATTAAAAATCTACAACAACACTAAGCTAAGTGGTTAGATAAATATGAGGCGAAATGAATGTTGTGCTAACCTACTAAAAATGTAAGCCACCAACCAACAATTCTAGTCAATTATGATCACGAAGCACTTAAGGGCTATGTCACTACTTTCTACACTAGTTGAACTAGCTAGGAACTAATTACAACTAAGAAGCTAAGCTACACAACTAGCAACAACTACCACAAGCTCTATACAAGGTAAGAACACAAAGTAAAACAAAGAGAGTGGTAGAGAAGATATATCGTCGTGGCTAGTGATCAATCAATGAATATCACAGAATACCAAGGAGACAATGATGACACAATCAATTTTTTCACCGAGGTTCACTTGCTTGCCGGCAAGATAGTCCCCATTGTGGCAATTCATTTCCTCTGAGGTTCACACGCTAATAGGCATCACACGCCAAACCCACAACCGGGTGCCGCACAACCAACATAAGATAAGGATCCACAAGCCACGCGCAATCCACTAGAGTTGCCTTTGGCGCTCCATCGGGGAAAGCATAAGAACCCCTCACAATCATAATGATCAGAGCCAGAGACAATCACCTTTCTCCGCTCGATGTCGGCAAACACTAAGAGTAACAAGATCTCCACCAGCCCAAATCACCCAACTAGTGCCATAAGATGTTAGAACACTAAGCAATGCACTAGAGGCTCTCCAATCTCACTCAAGATGATGAAATCAAGTGCGCAAGTGAGTGAAGTGGTGTAACTTACTCATAATATGAAATATCAACACTTTAGGGTTCTAAGAGAGTGGCCATGGTCGGCCAAGGGGGCTATTTATAAGCCCCACCATGAAATAGAGCCGTTACCCCTTGGAGCTAGTTTCTACGAGGGCACCGGACACGGCAGTGCCTGGCACCAGACATGGCGGTTCCCCTCCCAATGGTCACTTTCCAACGGGTAGAAACTAGCAATTGGGGCACTAGATAGGATGGCGGTGGCACCACCCTATGGGTGGCGGTGACCACCCGGCCAGCCCCCCGAAAACACCAGTCTCTGGAAAAATACAGTGGTGACCAACCCCGTGTCCCCTAGTCTCTGGATAAAAGCGGTGGTGGCACCGCCCTACCAGCAACGGTGACCAGGCGGTGCACCGCTCTCACCACGATAGTGTACACCGAACGCGTTGGTGCCCGCACTCACTCTGTTGCTTCTCAACCGAGGTAGGTGGGCACCGCCATAGGGGTGGTGGTGCCATAGGATAGGGTGGCGGTGCCAACTCACCACCTCCCTCTCAGCCTCCTCCAGTCGGTCACCGCGACAGGGGTGGCGGTGCACCGGGCAAGGCATGGCGGTGCCCTCGGGGCAGCATCCCGAGCCCAGTTTCACCTCCTTTTCTTCACCTTTTTCACCACATTTGCAAATGTGCTAACACTCCAAGTGTTTCACCATCACGTGCAAGTGTGTTAGCATTTTCACAATCATTTTTCAAAGGTTAATTACTTCTCACCGATTGTGCACTAGACCTAAAATGCATATGCATGTTTTACAACACCTAGTGGCACTAGATGATCGAGTTGTCCGATATGAGCTCCCCTCTTAATAGTATGACCATCTATCCTAAATGTGATCACACTCTCTATAGTGTCTTGATCACCAAAAACAAAAATGGTCCTATTGATATCACCTTTGCCTTGAGCCCATTTTGTTTTTCTCTTTCTTCTTTTCTAAGTCCGGAGCTTGATCATCATCACATGTCCACACCACCACCATGGACTTCATTTTATGTGGCCATCTCCATCCATGAATGCCACCTAGCTCCTTCACTTGGGTTGGACCAACCTATCTCAAATCCACACTTAGGGCATAGGGTTAGTCCAAATAGGTTTCATCAATTAACCAAAATCAAACTAGGGCTTTTAATCTCTCCCTTTTAGGTAATTGATGACAACCTCCCCAAAGATATGAAATAAATTCAAGTTTAAATTCATGTTGCTTGCCCAAGCATTTTTACCATGTGTAAAGGATTTGGACCAGTTTCATGAACCCTTATTGGTAACATTTGCTCCCCCTACATATGTGCTAAGAGTTTGGATTGAAAGCTTGCACATATGCATAGATTTGAGTTGTGGGAGAGTAATGTCTACCAAATGATGCTAAGGTATAAGAGATGGACCTTTGAAGTGTGATACCAATTGGAGTGCACCAAATATACCATCATTAGCACCATTGTTAGTTAGATACCACTTGTGAAGACAAGAACTAGATACCTTGTGAGATCAACATTATAAGCAAAGCTCTTGTACCACTTGTGAAAATAAAAAGCAAGGCATATCGAACTACCTCCTATGCATGCTAGTTTTTCATTTCATCAATCAAACCTACAACTAGCATACACCATATAAGCATGGAATTTTAATTTAAAACATGTGACATGCAAGCATACATATGAAATGCACCAATCAAATTTATGAGCTTGCTCCCCCTACTTGTGTGCTTGAATTTTAATTGATCCCTTTCCTTTGTCATATTTCTCCCCTTATGTTACCTCCCCCTATCTTTGTGAATTACTTCTCCCCCTTTATCATCAATGACCACAAAGGTTCAATTTTAGATAGGTTAGGATTATCAATGTCAACTAATGGGATGAGGATCATTTTCCCAAATTTGGTCCAATTTAGAACACTTGCCAAAGATATTTAACTTGGTTTGATCCAAGGACAAGCTTCTTCACACCTCATTTCAAGGGTTATCTTGACCATGTTGAGTTAAACACTTATAGCTCATTTTCTAGATCAAACACTAGGTCCACAAGCCCACAAACATGTTATATTCTACCACTAGATCAAGTCAAGCATAGAAGCAATAGTGGTACCATACAAGTATCAAATTTATTTGATTTTCATGAATGAGCCTATTGAATATGAGGAATGTCTAGATGCACTAAACATGTCCTTAGTGAAGTATGTATGCATGCCAATCAACTTTTACCTTGGTTGCTCGAAGGAGAGGCATGTCATATAAGTGGGGGGTGTATCAACACATATTTGAGAAATCTAATATGTTCAACTCATTCCTTAGCTTGCAAAACCTTTTCTCATCAAGTGTCTTGGTGAATATGTCAGCAAGTTGATCTTCGGTGCCTACACTCTCAATGCAAATGTCCCCTTTTTGTTGATGATCTCTAATGAAATGGTGGCGGACATCAATGTGCTTTGTTCTTGCATATTGAACTGAATTGTTGGTTAGCTTGATTGCACTCTCATTGTCATATAGCATGGCACTTTCTTGAATTTGATTCTAAAGTCATTCAATGTGGCCTTCATCCAAAGAATTTGTGCACAACAACTACCGGTGGATATATATTCAGCTTCGGCGGTTGATAATGCAACACTATTTTACTTCTTTGATGACCATGAAACAAGTGATCTTCCCAATAATTGACAAGTGCCTAATGTGCTCTTCCTTTTAACCTTGCATCCCATATAATTTGAGTCCGGATATCCAACTAACTCAAACTTTTCTCCTTTGGGATACCACAAACCAATATTTTGTGTATGCTTCAAGTACCTCAATATTCTTTTTGTAGCCTTCAAATGACCCTCTTGGTCAGACTTAGAATCTTGCACACATGCACACACTAAACATTACATCTGGTCTTGATACGATCACATAGAGTAGGCTTCCAATAATAGACCGATACAACTTTTGATCCACCATGTTGTCACTTATATCACTATCTAAATTTCCATTTGTTCCCATTGGTGTAGTAATGACTTTTGCTTCATTCATTCCAAACTTATTTAGCATGTCCTCGATGTACTTGCCTTGACTTACAAATGTACCATTCTTCAATTGCTTGACTTGAAGAACAAGGAAGTAACTCAACTCTCCAATTATGGACATCTCAAACTCATTAGCCATCATCTTCCCAAACTCTTCACAAAAGTCTTGATTGGTTGATCCAAATATGATGTCATCAACATAGATTTGCAACACAAACAAGTCCTTGCCAATCTTCCTAGTGAAAAGAGTGGTGTCAACCTTGCCCATTATGAACCCTTTAGAGAGTAGGAAGTCCCTCAAACTCTCGTACCATGCTCTAGGTGCTTGCTTCAAGCCATGCAATGCCTTCTTTAACTTGTACACATGGTTGGGCTTGTGGCCATCTTCAAAACTGGGAGGTTGCTCAACATATACTTCTTCATTGATGTAGCCATTGAGAAATGCACTTTTGACATCCATTTGATAGAGCTTAATATTGTGGGCACATGCATAGGCTAGCAAGATCCTAATTGCTTCCAATCTAACAACCAGGACATAAGTTTCTCCAAAGTCAAGACCTTCCACTTGAGTGTAACCTTATGCTACTAATCTTGCTTTGTTCCTTACAACTATCCCATCTTGATCTTGCTTGTTTCTATTGACCCATTTAGTTTCAATCACATTGTGGTTCTTTGGTCTCTCAACTAATTCCCATACTTGATTTCTTATGAAGTTGTTCAATTCTTCATGCGTAGTATTCACCCAATCAACATCCTTCAATGCTTCATCTATATTCTTTAGTTCAATAGATGACACAAATGAGAAATGCTCACAAAATGAAGCCAAATCTTGATCATGTTTGTACACCTCTAGAAGTATCTCCAATTGTGGTGTCCAAAGGATGATCTATTGCAATATTGGTTGGTTGGAGTATTGAAATATTTCTCACACTTGCTTGATCATTAGGTTGAGATGATATACTAGTCACTTGTTCCTTACAACTATCCCATCTTGTACTTGCTTGATTTGTATCATGTTGCACATTTGAGTTAGAGAGCACTTGCACTTGATCATCTCCTTCATCTATCACTTGTCTATGCCTCAATTCACCAACATCTATGTTCTTCATGGCATTTGAAAGTTGAATGCCTCTAACACCTTCCAAGTTCTCATTCTCATCTTAGGAGCCTTTGGTTTCATCAAAGTCAACATCATAAACTTCTTCAAGAGTACTACTTGCCAAATTCCAAACTCTATATGCTTTGCTAGTGGTTGAGTATCCAAGCAAGAATCCTTCATCACATTTCTTGTCAAGCTCTTGCTCAATCTAGTGTATTTCTTCAATATGTAGCATTTGCAACCAAATACCCAAAAATATGCAATGTTGGGCTTTCTACCATTCAATAGCTCATAAGGTGTCTTCTCTTTCAATGGGTGATAATATAAGCGGTTGCTACAATAGCAAGCTGTGTTGATAGCTTCAGCCCAAAAAGATTGACTCACATTGTACTCACTAAGCATAGACCTTGCCATGTTAATAAGTGTTCTATTCTTCCTCTCAACAAGGCCATTTGATTCTGGAGTGTACTTGGCCAAGAATTGATGTCTAATTCCAAATTCATCACATAACTCATCAATTCTAGTGTTTTTGAACTCATTACTATTGTCACTTCTAACTCTCTTGATGGTTGTCTCAAACTCATTGTGTATGCCCTTGACAAATGATTTGAAAGTATAAACACATCACTCTTATCCACTAGAAAGAATGCCCATATGTATCTAGTGTAGTCATCCACTATCACAAAGCCATATTTGTTTCCACCGATGCTAGTGTATTGTGTTGGTCCAAATAAGTCCATGTGTAATAACTCAATTGCCTTGCTAGTGCTCATTATGCTCTTCTTAGAATGGGTGTTTCCAACTTGTTTGCCGGCTTGACAAGAGCTACAAAGCTTATCCTTCTCAAATACAACATCTTTCAAGCCTCTAACCAAGTCATGCTTAACCAATCTATTCAATTATTTCATTCCAGCATGACCAAGCCTTCTATGCCATAACTAACCCATATTAGACTTAGTGAACAAACATATTGATAATTGAGTTTCACTAGCATTGAAATCAACCAAGTATAGATTCTCATATCTAAAGCCTTTGAAGATCAAGTTAGAGCCATCTACACTTATGATCTCGACATCATCTACCCCAAATATGCATTTGAATCCAAGATCACACAATTGAGCCGTGGATAGCAAATTTAAGTTCAAGCTCTCTACTAGCAACACATTGGAAATGCTCATGTCATTGGATATTGCAATCTTACTAAGCCCTTTGACCTTGTCTTTGCCATTGCCACTAAATGTGATACTGTCATAACCATTGTTATCATTTGTGTTGATTGAGTTGAACATTCTTGCATCATCGGTCATATGTTGAGTGCACCCACTATCAAGAACCCAATGCCTTCCCGCAGCTTTGTAATTAACCTACAAAAGAAGATCAATTCTTTTTATGTACCCAAACTTGCTTGGGTCCTTAAAGGTTAGTTACTAAGATTTTTGGCACCCAAATGGTTTTCTTCTTTGAGCCCACAATTGGTGTACCAACAAACTTAGCCTTCACACCATTGGCACCCTTAGTAAGCAAATAACAAGAATCTAACTTAATTAAGGATATATTTGGTTGTTTATTCTTGCAATATTGCTCTACATGCCCAACTTGCTTGCATCTATTGTAAAACCGACCATTGTTCTTCACAAAACTAATTTTATGAGGAGCAAAGACCGCCTTGCCTTTCTTTGGGGTATAGCCCAATCTCTCTTTGTTGAGAGAAAATCTTTAGCTACCCAAGCACTTTAGCAAGCGGGCCTCATCACCATAGGCATTGCCTAAGGAACGAGTGAGCTCATTGACCTCCTTCTTTAAGGTCTCATTCTCAACCATAAGTGAGGCATCACAAGTAAAACCATCACTCATATGTTAAGTGGAAGTGGATGATGAGCTACATGAAGGGTTAGTAGGAGCAACAACAATAGGCTTATAAAAAGATTCATCAATTATGTTACATGTTAAGCCTTTGTCACATGTTACAACATGATCCTTCTCATTTTGCTCATTAAGTAGAGAGGAATGAGCTTTTTCAAGCTTCTGGTGAGCCTTGCCATGCTTCTCATGGGCTTCCTCGAGCCTCTCATGAGATGCATTGAGCTCATAAAAGGCTTGCTTAAGGGCTTTTAGTTCCTTATACAAGTCTTTGCATTCCCTTCTCTTGATGTTAAAATATTCTTTAGCATCTTCTAACATGTCAATTAGTTCATCTTTAGTGGGTTCATCATCATCATCATCACTTTTACTTTTATTATCATGTTCGTCATCACATCCATCATCACAAAGTTTGTACCTTAGTAGCCTTAGCCATGAAGCATGTAGATGGAGTGTCGAAGAGAGAAGGCTTCTCATTTATAGCAATGCTTGCAAGAGCCTTCTTCTTGGTGGTCTTGTCATCATCACTATCATCATCATCACTTGAGGAAGCATCATTATCCCAAGTTACCACATATGAACCACCCTTCTTCTTCTTGAAGGTCATCTTGTCCTTCTCCTTCTTCTCCTTCTTCTTGCTCTTCTTGTTATCATCATCATTGTCACTATTGTATGGACATTCTGCAATGAGATGATCCTTGCTACCACACTTGAAGCACCTTCTTGCTTTATCCTTGCTCTTGGATGATGACTTCTTCCTTCTTGCATGATAGCCCTTCTTCATCATGAACTTGCTAAACCTCTTCACAAAGAGAGCCATCTTCTCATCAAAGCTTGAACCATCATCTTCACTTGATGTCTCTTGCTTGCCCTTGCCCTTTGATGATGATGTGGCTTTGAATGCCACACTCTTCTTCTTCTCATCCTTCTTCTCATCTTTCTTTTCCTTCTTCTCTTCTTTCTCATCATCATCTCTATAAGTGTCATCATTCATCACATCTCCCAACACTTGGTTTGATGTCATGGTGTCCAAACCACTCCTCACTAGAATAGTGACCAATGTGTCAAATCTCGATGGTAAGCATCTCAAGAACTTGTGGGAGAAGTCCTTGTCCTTCACTTCTTCTCCAAGTGCTTTGAGATCATTTACAAGTACTTGAAGCCTATGGAACATCTCCGGCACACTCTCATCGTTCTTCATCTTGAAGCTTGCAAACTTCTCCTTGAGAATGTATGCCTTTGCACCCTTTACCGCTTGAGTGCCCTCAAATGATTCCTCCAACTTCTTCCGTGCCTCATGAGCCATCTCAATGTTCTTGATTTGCTCAAATATCCTCTCATCCAATGCATCATGAATGGCACTAAGAGCAATGTCATTGTTTTGGAGCCATACTTCTTCTACATTGGCAACCTCAATCTTGGTCTCCACCACCTTTCACATCTTTCTATTGATTGACTTGATATAGGTGGCCATCTTTGCCTTCCAATATGGATAGTTTGAGCCATCAAATTGGGGTGACTTCTTGGTGTAGTTGATTTGAATCATTTTCACACTGTAGGTTGTTAATCCTCAAATCACGGTGACCACGGCTCTGGTACCACTTGAAGCGGGGGGGGGGGGGGGGTGAATAGCCTATTAAAAATTCTACAACAACACTAAGCCAAGTGGTTAGATAAATATAAGGCGAAGCGAATGTTGCGCTAGCCTACTAAAAATGCAAGCCGCCTACCAACAATTCTAGTCAATTATGATCACTAAGCACTCAAGGGCTATGTCATTACTTTCTACACTAGTTGAGCTAGCTAGGAACTAATTACAACGAAGAAGCTAAGCTACACAACTAGCAACAACTACCACAAGCTCTACACAAGGTAAGAACACAAAGTAATACAAGAGAGTGGTAGAGAAGATATATCGCCGTGGCAAGTGATCAATCAATGAATATCAAAGAATACCAAGGAGACAATGATGACACAATCAATTTTTCCTTCGAGGTTCACTTGCTTGCCGGCAAGCTAGTCCCCATTGTGGTGATTCACTCACTTGGAGGTTCACATGCTAATAGGCATCACATGCCTAACCCACAATCGAGTGCCACACAACCAACACAAGATGAGGATCCACAAGCCACGCGCAATCCACTAGAGTTGCCTTTGGTGCTCCGCTAGGGAAGGCACAAGAACCCCTAACAAACATAATGATCGAAGCTGGAGACAATCACCTTCCTCCGCTCGATGATCCACGAATCACTGGATCATCTAGGTGTTGCAAACACCAAGAGTAACAAGATCTCCACCACCCAAATGTAACATCCTAAAATTTGCACTCTTGAAAATAGCCTAAGATGATTTATTTAAGCATTTTTGTGAGCATTCAAACTTAGGGAAATAATATTTTTTATGAAATTAAAATCAACTATAAGGCTAAATACATGTTGATGCATTCATGCTGCTACACTTTTATTTTTGTGATGATTGGTTTTGACCAAAATTGAAAAGGAATTCAAAATCTTTTGAAAATTGTTTTGGTGAAAGAAAAAGGAAATTCCTTTCTCCCTCTCCTCTCTCTTGGCTTTTGGCCCATTCAGCCTGCTGGCCTAGCCAGCCGCCCTATCTCCTCCTCTCCCACATAGGCCTGTCTCTCTCCCTTCTTGGGTTAGCCTAGCTATGTAGCCCAGCCACACGGACGCTCTCCCCTTCCTTCTTTGTTTCACTGATTGCCTAGGCCCACCTATCAGAGGTCATCCCCAACCTCCCGATGAAATTGAAAGGATCCCGTCCTTATCTCATCGTCGCTCATGCTCAAGCTTTTCGGTGCTATTGGTGATCTGCACATGCACCCATGCCTCTATAAATGGGAAGCCTAGGTGCCGCCGCCCACCCCGCTACTCTATCGCTAAGCGCCGCCTCCAATCGAGCTAAGCATTGCCCATAACCCTAGCTTTCGTCGCCGAGCTCGGGTCTCGCCATTTCGCTGCCTCGTCGCCGTCTCCAAGCCACTGCCGAGCTTGTCCACTTGGTAGAGATCGTCCCTATCCCATTTTTACTTTTCTTTTCACCTTCTGTTGCTCATGTCGTGCCACCGATGTTTGCAAGAATCCACCGTCCGCCATTTCTCGCCTTTCCATCACCTTCGACTGCCTCTGCTTTCGTTTTCACCCATGGTGAGAATCCCCATTTCCCCCTCTTTCTCCCCGTGACTTTACCATGTCGAACCAACACCTCTAGGGCCGTCTTCATGCGTGCCGACGAGCTCTTCTCACTGCCGGCCATGGCGCCCACTGTGCGGGCTGTTTCTCGATCGCGTGAAGGGGCTAGGCGAGATCGCCATAGCCCGACATCATCCCCATGCCCTTGGGTTTTCAAATCATGGCCTGTAGGGCCCTTTTTGAATCTCACCAGTGGCCTTCTTACTGCCAGCCATGGCCGTGCCACTGCGTCGGCTTCTTTTCTGGCTGGCTGCTCACCCCTCTCCTTCCCCGATCTAATCTGGGCCATCCATCTTAGATCTAATGGCCCAGAGCGCCCCATACCCCTTTGCGGTGGCATTTTTTCTTAAGAGACCCTTGGCTTTTCACAATTTACATCCACGGTCCTCGGCCTGATTAAAAACCTGAATTTTGATTTATTTTAATTTGTTTAAGTTCGTGTTATTTACAAGATTGCCATCCAGATCCCATTTTCACCGTATTTCACCTGTTTTACATTTTGATCCATTCAAGTTGTGTTAGGTTCATAATTAAGTAATCTACATGTTTATGCCACTATTAACCATGTTTTCAACTTTTAAATTTTGTGGTTAGAATTAATCTATTAAACTACTATAGGAAATCTTGTTTAATTCATAACTTTCACGTTTTAGATTCGATTTTTGTGAGCTTCGCGTCTGTGTGTTCATAGCGAGATGTAGATTCATTTTATAAACCTTTCATCTTGTTTTCATACTGTTGGTGTACTGTTCTAATTATAGGCTTATTTGCTTTGCATGATTATCTCTAGATGCGTGTTGTTGGTATGATGATCGAATACAGACGGTGAGCAATTCGCGGGTGACTAGCGGTACTTCTTTAATGACCAAGATCAGCAGGAACCCTTTGAGCAAGGCAAGTATAGCATGGGATCTCCTTGTCCTATTCACCATTTAATTATTTAGTCATGTGCATGTGTCTAATTTGATACCCGTAAGGATATCCTAGTTATTGTTACCTTGTACCTTGATTGCTGATGGGTTATACCTGCATATGGGTAGCTACTAGCGCTCAAATTAATTATACATGATCTGAATGATGATTAATGGTTCTATGGAACAAATGGTAAAACTTGCTCTTAGCAATTGGACGATAGGGTGAGAGAGCAATTGGCTTTTTGTACAAGATTCTCTTGGCCCTCCCTAAGGACTTATTTGTTGGCAAAATCTAGGACATACAGTACAATAGGGGGTGCCACATAGCTTTGGCTTTAGTTCAATAGCAGAACGTTTTCTAGGTTATTAGTAGTTACCCAAAAGGGTGCAAATGGGGCCTACCGAGCTGAGTATAATGCGGCCTTTGTCCCTATGTGTATAGACTGCGTGGAATGTGCCATTCAGAAGGGGGCTCTATATTCCCTTGCCAGGGAAACATAGCGGCTACTAATTTGTTAGGGAAACCTTTGAAAGGCTTCATAGTGAACCCTACCGACCCCCCTAGGAAGGGGGTTAAGAGACTAGCTAACTTGGGTGAAAGGGTAAATCATGTCTTATGGTGAAAGTGTACAAACACTATAGAGTATTAAAAACTGCTATATCAGCCGTGCTCACGGACACGAGCGGCCCAAAAAACTGATGGAATGGTTGCTCACTTGATGATGATGTTATTAATGATGAAAATTCTAATGATGACTATTACTTATGTTTATGATCATGTGGTTTAATTGGGGCTTGAGCACATCTAAATGCTAATATAGTGCTAAAACCTTAACTTATTAAAATGCTAACCACAGAAAACCAGTGTCAGCCTCCTGAGCTTCATAAACCCATGTTATTCTTGTTGAGTACGAGATGTACTTACGCTTGTTTATTTTTGTTATTTGGATAAAAATCCTATATGGGTAATATATGGCAATGGTTATGAGGACTACCCTGATGATTACTAGACTTGTGCTTCACCAATCAATGTCCCTATGGAGTTTGAGGCTCTCATGGAGAGTAGTTATCTAGTTCTTCCACTTTCATTATAGACTTGATATTATTGTAATGAATTATTGTTCACAATGTAATAAACACTATGATGATACTTTGTAACTTGTTTGCTTATGTGTGCGGCTGATCTCTGGGCACACATAAGATTTATGCATCCTATTTTATCCTTAAAATCGGGTGTGATAAATTGGTATTAGAGCTGTGTTGACTATAGGACGCAAGCTTAGTTAGTGATGGTCGTTTTAGCATCCTTTGCTTCACTTATTCATGTTTACTACCTTAGTATTGTTATTTGTTAAAATTATTATGCTTCTTTCACTTTATTCCATTATTAAAATTTATTGCTTCTAATTCATCTCAATCTAAATCTATAGATGCCTCGTGCCAAGAAGACCGCTTGCATCAGCACCGGAGGCTACTACCCAGCGCATGCTATGTTTGCACCCTAGGCACCATAGGAGGAGCAGGTCGTGGTCATCTTAGATGACGAGGAGGTCCTAGTGCTTGAGGAGGACCCCATGCTTGTGGAGGACATCGCTGAGGAAGATGAAGAGGAGTGGGTCGCCTCACTAGCTCCTGCACCAGTTCCTACGCTACTGCCTGAGCCACTTCCAGAGGAAGTGGTACAGGTGTCCGCACCAGCTGCTCCAGAGGTGGAGGATGTGTTGGGTTGGACTAGCATGTACCACTGCAAGTATGCTTCAGACACAACCTACTACCATTCACTGCTTCTCAACATGCTAGAAGATTACTACCCGAACCTCAATGCCACCATCATGTATTACTGTGCCAAGCATACGCACCCCTTGGAGGCCACGTACTGGAAGATTGATCTATTCATCATGGTTTTGAATGAAGCCGGCGATAGTCAGAAGGTGGAAACTATTCATACCCACACATCAAGATGGGCTCAAGCGATGGATAGTATGGAGGACGCAGCTCAGGAGGCCTACATCCACTATCATGGTTGACGGTATGAGGCCATGAAGGAGGATCGCTTCAGGTTCCTTTCTCACCACGATCCAAATGATGGGACTTGGGTGATTCAAAATCCCCAAAATAGTGACCCCACCTTTGATGCAATAGTCAGGCATGTTCGTGTGATGCAAATGGAGAATCAAGACCTCAAAGAAGAGCTACGTGAGGCACAGAGGACCGCAAAGCATTTCCAAAAGGTGAATGATGCCTTGAGAGCTCAGCTTGGATTGCCCCCTCTCTATGAGAAGAAGCCCCCAGAGTTTACCGTCATCGACACCGCCCCTTAGAGTTATGATGCCACTTTGTAATAAAAATGATGTTAGTTGCGAGTTGAGTCGAGTCATCGTGTCTTGTGAGACTTTATTTGCGTAGTTCCTTGTGCTTGTGAAATTGGTTGATTTGGAGTTTTCATGATTGTTGGGAGATTGTGGGGATGCTCACAAATCTCATTGTTAAGAACCATAAGTTTGAGTTGATGAATAATATAGTTGGGGTTGCTTTATTCTGTCTCTGCTGTTTCTGATTTCTAGAGCAGTCTGTGTTCTTTATCATATATCTCATTACCCGTATGTCCAAATATCGTGAAAATTTTATGGATATGACTAGACTTCTGTATCTTTCAAATCCCACTAGAATCAAATTTTTATCAGTTATGGTTTGTGAGATATAACTGTCGTAAGCTGAGATTGCTGCGCTGTCTGGAGTCCAGAATAGTTTGGGTTGCACTCTGTTTTTTATTAACTTAATGACAGAATCTGAAAAAGTGTTCTATACGAAAGCTGTAGAGAATTTCGTAAGATTTCCGACCATTTAAAGAATGTCTTATAATGATGCTTGGAACTGAAGATATGACTGTTTTACTAATCTGCTGTCATTGGAACTCGTGCGAGAACTGTGCAGTTTTCTTCTCTTATACAAGCGATTTTTTTGGGGATATTTCTAAAATTTCACTTATGTGCCTTGGAAAACAGATGGCCACCAGAGAAGCCAGAGGAAGGGGCCGTGGCAGAGGTGCCCCCATGGATCCACCACCACCACCACCACCCTAGGTTACCATGGAACAACTCATGGGAATGCAAGCACAATTAACGCAGGCAATGATGCAACGCATGGATAACCAGCCCGTAGGAGGACCACCGCCTGTCCAAGTCAGGGACAAGCGCGGGGAGTTTATGAAGGGATGCCCCCCAGTGTTCACTCACACTGCTAATACTTTGGAGGCAGATGACTGGCTACGTGCTGTGGAGAAACAACTAAACATTGCACAATGCAATGATCTGGAAAATGTGCTCTATGCTTCTGGCCAGCTTTAGGGAGCAGCCCAAGATTGGTGGGAGTCATACCAGTATGGACATCCCAACAATGCTCCTGCTATCATATGGCAGGAATTCAGGGAGGAGTTCAGGGCATATCACATCCTGGAAGGATTGGTGGAGCTTAAACAGGAGGAGTTCAGGGCTCTAAAGCAAGGGTCTATGACTGTGGCAGAGTACCATAATAAGTTTGCCCAACTATCATGCTACGCCCATAATGAGGTAGCGGAGGATCACCAGAAGTCATATTGCTTTCTCAAAGGTTTGTATGATGGCCTTCAGCTCTAGCTCATGTCTAACACCTACCCCAACTTTCAAGCACTGATGAGCCACGCTATTGTGATTGACAATAAGCACAAGGAGATGGACACCAAGAAGAGGAGGCTTCAAGGACAGGCCTCTGGGAGCAACACTCGCCAGCGTGCCAACCCACAACAAGGCTTTTAGCAGCGGTACCAGGGTCCATCTAATCAATCGAACCATGCTCCATACCCGCAGCACAACCAGTTTTAGCATAAGCGGTAGCAGAACCAGCAACAGGGTGGTCAGTAAACACCATGTTAGGGGAACCCCAATACTACCCCCATGAAGACTAGTGCCCCTAACACCCCCAACAAGTGTTTCCATTGTGGAAAAGAGGGCCACATGTCTTATAACTGTCCTAAGAAGCAGAATCAGCAGGTACCCCTGGGTCAGAACAGTAACCAGAAAGGGAGATATCAGCCACCACCAAATACTAGAAAGGTGAACCATGTGTCTGCTAATACTGCACAAGAGGCGCCTGAGGTCATGCTGGGTACGTTCAGTGTCAACTCTATTTCAGCTACTGTTCTTTTTGATTCAGGTGCTTCACATTCTTTTATTTCACAAGCTTTTGTTAGAATGCATAGCATACCTTTATGTGCCATGAAAAATCCCATACTAGTAAATTCACTGGGAGGTAGCATGCTAGCTTCTTATTGCTGTCCCTTAGCTAGTATTTCTCTAAGTGGGGTAGACTTCAATGTGAGCCTTATTATGTTGAGAACTGTTGGTATTGATGTTATTCTGGGTATGGACTAGATGAAGCAACACCGGGTAGTGATTCAGTGTCAAGAGAAGGTAGTAGTTCTGATAACATCAAGGGGAGATAGATTCAGTGTCGATGTTGTAGTGCGAGAGCAACATACCACTACAGTGAACCAGCTGAATGATAATGTCAACCAACAGGACCATGTTGTTGGGGAGTTTCTAGATGTTTTCCTTGATGACTTGCTAGGTATGCCACCTAACCACGACATTGAGTTTATTATTGAATTATTACCTAGAACTACACCCATAGTTAAGCGTCCATATAGAATGGGGGTTAATGAATTAGAGGAACTTAAGAAACAATTAAAGGAGTTGCAGGAGAAGGGTTTTATCCGTCCTAGTTCTTCACATTGGGGAGCACCAGTTATCTTTGTTGACAAGAAGGATGATACTTACAGAATGTGTGTTGATTATCGGTCACTTAATGAAGTTACTATCAAGAACAAGTACCCGTTGCCAAGGATTGATGACTTGTTTGACCAGTTGAGAGGTGCTTGTGTATTCTTGAAGATTGATCTTCACTCTGGTTATCATAAATTGAAGATTCGATGCTCTGACATACCTAAGACAACATTTACTATGAGGTATGGGTTGTATGAGTACATAGTTATGTCATTTGGTTTGACCAATGCACCTGCATACTTCATGTACTTGATGAATAAGGTGTTCATGGAATTTCTTGATAAGTTTGTGGTGGTATTCATTGATGATATACTAGTATTCTCTAAGACTAAAGAGGAGCATGCTGAACATCTAGGATTGGTCTTGCAGAAGCTCCGAGAGCACAAGTTATATGCTAAGCGAAGCAAGTGTGAGTTTTGTTTGAAGGAAGTCTCTTTCCTAGGTCATGTTGTCTCCAATGGTGGAATCGCAGTGGATCCTAGCAAGGTAGAAGATGTGCTGAGCTGGAAACCACCAACTAATGTGAGTGAGATTCACAGCTTTTTGGGATTGGCTGGGTACTACAAAAGGTTTATTGAAGGGTTTTCAAAGCTTGCCAATCCTATGATGTCCCTGTTAGAGAAGAATGCTGAGTTTGTATGGTCTGATAAGTGCCAGGCTAACTTTGAGGAATAGAAGAAGAGATTGACTACAGCTCTAGTGTTGGTTTTGCCAGATTTGAGTAAGAGCTTCATCTATTGTGATGCATCTCACCGTGGCCTCGGATGTGTTCTTATGCAAGAAGGGAGAGTAGTGGCTTATGCATCAAATTAGCTGAGGAAGCATGAGCTGAACTATCTCACTCATGACTTGGAGTTAGCAGTGGTGGTTCATGCTTTGAAAGTATGGAGTCACTATCTTATTGGTCATAAGAGTGACATCTATACAAACCATAAGAGCTTGAAGTACATCTTCACTTAGTCAGATCTGAATTTGAGGCAACGCCGTTAGCTAGAATTGATCAAGGATTATGATTTGGAAGTGCACTATCACCTTGGTAAAACAAATGTTGTAGCCGATGCTCTTAGTAGAAAGAGTTATGTTAATAAGGTTCAGGCGACACCAATGCCTGAGGAGTTATGTGTAGAGTTTGAGCAACTGAACCTAAGTATGGTCACAAATGCTATGGAGCTAGAAGTGACGCCTACCTTGGAGCAAGAGATTTGCATGGGTCAGTTGGAGGATGTGAAACTCAAGGAGATAGCAGAGAATATAGTGATTGGAAAGGCACTAGGTTTTAGGTTAGATGAGAATGGCACTCTATGGTTTGGGAAAAGGATATGTGTACCTAAAGTGAAGACCATCAGTGATGCAATTCTATGAGAAGCCCATGAGTTAGCTTATTCCATACACCCTAGAAGTACCAAGATGTACTTGGATCTTAAAGAGGAGTATTGGTGGTTTTGGATTAAAGAGAGATGTATTAGAGTATGTGGCCTTGTGTGACACTTGTCAGAGGGTGAAAGCTGAGCACCAAAGACCTATAGGGTTGTTACAGCCAATGAAGATACCTGAGTGGAAGTGGGAAGAAGTTGGAATGGATTTTATTGTTGGATTACCTCACACGCAGAGAGGTTATGATTCTGTATGGGCAATAGTGGATCGTCTTACTAAAGTTGCCCACCTTCTACCAGTCAAGACTACCTATATAGGAGCGAGACTAGCAGAGCTATACATGGATAGGATAGTGTGCCTACATGGAGTCTCGAAGAAGATCATGTCTGATAGGGGTACTTAGTTTACATCGCAATGCTGGCTGAAGGTACATAGCTCTTTGGGAACCAAGTTGAATTTTAGTTCTACTTATCACCCCTAGACTGACAAGCAAACTGAAAGGATCAACTAGATTTTGGAAGACATGTTGAGAGCTTGTGCAATGCAATATGGTACTAGTTGGGATAAGAGTTTGCCATATGCTGAGTTCTCATACAACAACAGTCACCAGAAGAGTCTTAAAATGGCACCTTTCGAGGCTTTGTATGGACGTAAGTGCCGAACCCTGCTGTTTTGGAACTAAATAGGAGATACTGAAGTGTTTGGACCTGATGTTCTTAGGAATGCCAAGGAACAAGTGAGGATGATCAGAGACAACTTGAGAGTGGCACAGTCTTGACAGAAGAGTTATGCTGGCACTCGGAGAAGAGATTTGACTTTTGAAGTAGGGGATTATGTGTACTTGAAGGTGTCTCTAATGAGAAGTATGACGAGGTTCAATATGAAGGGAAAGTTTGCCCCAAGGTTCATTGGTCCCTTCAAGATTCCAGAGAGACATGGAGAAGTGGCTTACCAACTAGAACTACCTGAGAGTCTATCAGGTGTACATGATCTGTTTCATGTGTCTCAATTGAAGAAGTGTCTATGAGTACCAGAAGAGAAAATACCTTTAGAAGAACTTGCAGTTAAGGAAGACCTAACATATGAGGAATATCCGATAAAAATCTTTGAGACGGTAGAAAGGGTTAAGAGTCGAGTTATAAAGATGTGCAAGATACAGTGGAATCGGTATACAGAGGATGAGGCTACTTGGGAAGATCTGAGAAAAAACATACCGCATCTTTTTGAGTAAGCACCAACCAATCTCGAGGATGAGATTCTCTTAACGGGGGTAGAATTGTAACATCCTAAAATTTTCACTCTTAAAAATAGCCTAAGATGATTTATTTAAGCATTTTTATGAGCATTCAAACTTAGGGAAATAATATTTTTTTTGAAATTAAAATCAACTATAAGGCTAGATACATGTTGATGCATTCATGCTGCTGCACTTTTATTTTTGTGATGATTGGTTTTGACCAAAATTGAAAAGGAATACAAAATCTTTTGAAAATGGATTTAGAAATTTGTTTTGGTAAAAGAAAAAGGAAATTCCTTTCTCCCTCTCCTCTCTCTCGGCTTTTGGCCCATTCGGCCTGCTGCCTAGTCAGCCGGCCTATCTCCAACTGCTCTCCTACACAGGCTCGTCTCTCTCCCTTCTTGGGCTAGCCCAGCTGCGCAGCACAGCCGCGCGGACGCTCTCCCCTTCCTTCTCTGTTTCGCTGATCGCTTGGGCCCACCTATCGGAGGTCATCCCCAACCTCCTGACAAAATCAGGAGGATCTCGTCCTTATCCCATCGCCACCCATGCTCGAGCTTCTTGGTGATGTTGGTGATCCACACATGCGCCCACGCCTCTATAAATGGGAAGCCTAGGTGCCACCACCCACCCTGCTACTCTATCACTAAGCGCCACCTTCAATCGAGCTAAGCGCCACATGCAACCCTAGTTCATGCTGCCGAGCTCGGGTCTCATCGTTCCGCTGCCTCATCGCCATCTTTGAGCTACTGCCGAGCTTCTCCACTCGGTAGAGATCTGTAACACCTCTAGTATTATGAGCTTGCTTAGCTCTGA